>NC_079189.1:352790433-352908723 GCF_029499605.1 Hyla sarda
CATACATACAGTACATACACACACATCATAGACACGCCGCCTCTGCCCCCCCACATGCATAATACATACATGCACACATCATGTATACACAAATCATACATACACCCGCTGCCTCCAGATCCCCCCCCGCATAATACATCTCAACACATCATACATCTTGTTTACACACATCTATCATTCATACACACACATCATTCATACATCATACATACAGTACATACACACACATCATTCATACAGTACATACATACACATCATATATACAGTACATACACACATCATACATACACATCATACATACACACGCTGCCTCTGGCAGGGGTGGGATAGTTACTCAGGTCCCACCCCAGGTCCTCCTCATGTTGACTCTGCTGCTGGCGGTGTGAGGTGAGCGGACGGACAGGTCTGGTTGCAGCGGCTGTCATACTGATTAATTAACATGATGGCGGTGCCGGTCATCATGTGATTGTGGCATGTTTACTAATGAATTTACCCAAAATTATACATGGCTGGAAATTCAAGTCTGAAATAACATTTCACACTCTTAGTAAATCAGGGCTAATATGTTGAATTTGACTATGTACTTATTTATTAACCTAAACTTTAATTATAGGAGTTATTAGGCTAAGTTTCCACTTTTTTTTTATGGCAGTTTTTGGTAAACTGCCACTGTAGTTTTTGAGCCAAAGTCAGAAGTGGATCCATAAGAGAGGAGAAGTGTAAGTTCTTCCTTTATATGTCCTATCCCTTTTTGAATAAACTTCTGGCTTTGGCTCAAATACTGCAGTGGCAGTTTTCCAAAAACCGCCAGAAAAAAAAAAAAAAAACAAGTGGAAACTTAGCCTTGCAGAGACAAATTGGACCCCACTCATAATCTACCCTTTAGGAAACAAACTATGCTCTTAGGATAAAAATATTATATCTGAACTGTTTAAGTGCATAACTGCATCTTAAAATTATGCATTGTTATAAAGTAAAACAATTAAGAGTCTGTTTTAGAACTATTTTATAACCATTTTAGTTAATTTAATAAATTGTACCATATAAGCAATAGTAAGATCTTGAGTCTTAACAGCCTGTATTATTTAATGGAACAATAAACATTGGTTTTTAACTTTTCCATTGATGGGTGCTCATATTTTAAAGGGAAACTGTCTCCGGTTTCACCCGCACTAGCCTGTTGGTACAGTCTGATGCAAGTGCCACAAATGATAATGGTACTAACCTATCTATGATCCCTTGTCCCATTTGGGCAGCAAGCTTGGTGCATGGGCAGAGCTCCAGGAGCATGCTGACGTCATAGCTGCTGCTTCTTCAAGCATGCTCACAGCAGGGAAAGTGAGAAAGCTGTCCCAATGACACCAGAATGCTTCTGCCGTGCACCAAGCATGCCACCTAAATAAGGAAGATAGATAGGTAAGTATTACTATCATCAGTGTCACCAGCATAACAAGCCTGTACCAACAGGTAAGCAGAGGTGACACTGATGACAGATTCCCTTTTACAGGACATATTGTTAATGTCGAATTTTTGTCATATGATGTTTTGACAAAAATAACCAATTTTAGGTGGACAGAATAAATCTTTACTCTATAGGGCAGTAAAATTATGGCAACACCAAAGATTCATCATCACTAAAACAATACACTACAATATTTCCATATTGCTTGTGTTAAACTAATCTGTGTTCAAAGTGACAGACACCCCATAATCACATTAAAGGGTATATAAAAAAAAACAAAAAAACCCTCTCCACCTGTTTTACCTCGAAAAAAGTTTTGGTCTCGGATTAACTTGACATCTAAGGGGTTGAATGGCAAGAATTAGTACAATGCTGGTCATGTTAGAAAAGTGTCAGCATCAATATTAGAGATAAGCGAAAGAATGGGAATATCACCGTGATCCTATCACACAAATCACTCCATTTATATCTATTAAGCTCCATTTACTGCGGTCCAGGCTCCAGGGCATCTAAAATGGTGGATCCACATGTCAATTGATGGGATAAGGAACACAGGAAGGCCAGGCAGGAATACAGGTAGCCGGGATGACCCTGAATCACATCCAGGATGCAGCCTATCAGCAGCATGTCACCCCTGTGATGTCAAAGCACAATATAATCGGCAGCCATTTTGCGGCTCGTCATTTCATTCATTACACTGCAGATAGATAGGACGGACAGCATGCAGCAGCATTTGACCTCTTGGTCACCTCAGCCTTCTGTAGGATAAAGAGCACAGCATTTTTGCACAGAAATTAATTCTTACTGCAGCAATTAACCCCTGTGAACAGCATTGTGTTACAGAGAGGGGCAGAGACCAGTGTGTTGCCTCAGCTGCAGAAACATTTTCAGAGGAGGGAGAAATTATTTTTTAGGGCAAATCTGTGTCTTTGTTCTACAACAACTGGTTTGCTGGTTATAATAGTCTGTAGACGGTATAATCCATACCCAGTAGTCCATTCCTAATAGTACTTGAGAGAGAGTCTTTTTGCAATTTTGGGTTTAGTACACAGTGACTGTGTGCTGAAGCATTGTTGTGTACTGCTTGTGTTGTGGGCAAAATTTATTTTTTTGCGTACTGTAGTGCATTTTTCTGCCCTCATAAGTCCATACCACATACCTACATCTAAGTGGTGTATGATTTTGTACCTGTTATTTTTGTCAAGGGCCTACATACTGTGAAAGGAGAGCCAAAATTAATCACCGGCTGGTGTTTTACTAAAAGAATTTTTGAAGTGAACAGTAGCGCATTTTCTGCCCTGATAAGTGCAAACCACATACGTACATCTAAGTAGTGTACTATTTTGTAACTGTTAACCTGTCAAGGGCCAAGATACTGTGAAAGTCCAGGCAAAAGTACTCACTGGTTGGTGTTGTACTCAGATACTTTTTTAAGTGTACTGTAGCGTATTTTTCTGCCCTCATAAGTGCATACCACATACATACATCTGAGTAGTGTACTATTTTGTACCTGTTAATCTTTCAAGAGCCTAGATACTGTAAAAGTCCAGGCAAAAATACTCAATTGCTGGTGTTGTAGTCAGATACATTTTTAAGTGTACTGTAGCGCGTTTTCCTGCCCTCATAATAGCATACCACATAGGTACATCTAAGTAGTGTACCATTTTATATCTGGTTATCTGTCAAGGGCCTAGATACTGTGAAAGTCCAGGCAAAAGTACTCAACGGCTTGTGTTTTTACTCAGATACTTTTTTATGTGTACTGTAGAGCATTTTTCTGCTCTCATAAGTGCATTGCATACCACATATGTACATCTAAGTAGTGTACTATTTTGTACCTGTTAAACTGTGAAGGGCCTAGATACTGTGAAAGTCCAGTCAAAAGTACTCACCGGCTGGTGTTGTACTCAATACTTTTTTAAGTGTAATGTAGCACATCTTCCTGCCCTCATAAGTGCATACCACATACCTACATCTAAGTAGTGTACAATTTTGTACCTGTTAGTCTGTCAAGGGCCTAGATACTGTGAAAGTCCAGGCAAAAGTTCTCACCAGCTGGTGTTGAACTCAGATACTTTTATAAGTGTACTTTAGTGCATTTTTCTGCCCTCATAAGTTTATACCACATACCTACATCTAAGGACTGTACTATATTGTACGTGTTAATCTGTCAAGGGCCTAGATATTATGAAAATCCAGGCAAAAGTACTCACCGGCTGGTGTTTTTACTCAGATACTTTTCTAAGTGTACTGTAGCACATTTTTCTGCCCTTATATGTGCATACCACATACGCACATCTAAGTAGTGTACTATTTTAAACCTGTTCATCTGTCAAGGGCTTAGATACTGTGAAAGGACAGTCAAAAGTACACACCTTATGCTTTTCTAGACAAAAACAGTTTTAAGTGTAGTGAAGCGTATTGTACTCCCCCCATATACGCACTAAGTATGTCAGGCAGATTAGTGCCAGGATGCGCACAGAGGCATGACAGAGGCCTAAATTGAGCAGAGGTCGCAGCAGACTTGGGGCGATTGGCAGCACTAGTCGCAGCAAGGGGCCGGAGCTCACGATATCAGATAACTGTCGTGTCTCGACCAACAACCCACCTGCCGGTTAACAACACGGTCATCCACTTCATCATAAGTGACATCTGATACCCCCAGTCAACAGTTGCTGAGTTCCTCAGACAAAAACCTCAGTTGGCATGGCCCAGGAGCAGTCCCTGTCCTCCCATTGCCTCTGTCCTATGCTGTTCCCTTTGTAAAGAAATATCTTATGCTATTGGTTCAGCTTCACTATTCACTGAGGACCATCTAATAGAGGACAGTTAGCAGCTACTGCCCAGCCAAGAAGTGGAGGAGACATCTGCCACTTCCTCCGCTAGGTGGGCAAGTAGTGTTGAGTAGAGAGACGTGGGAGGCGGTGTTGCCAGCGTTCAGGGTCCTGAAGAAGACACTGTTGAGGAACCTGAGGAGGACATCAGTGATGTGCAGACATTTGTTGATGATGATGAAGTCGATCGCAATTGGGAGCTGGGTGCAAAAGGGGCTTCATCATCATCAGGAGAAGAGAGTTGCAGGTTGCCCGTGAGGCAGCAGCTGAGAAAGCAAGGTGGTAGCATGGTTGTCAGTCAGCATAGTGGCAGAAGTGGAAATTCTGGTGCCAAATGTGCCCCGGGGAGACCACCTGCTTCACGGCAGCCTACAACAGGTTCCTGGAGACGGCGGCAGTAGCAGACACTTAGTGTGGACTGTTGGTGGGAAAATCAGCTACTTGGTGGTGTGGCGGTTTCATCAAGCATCCGGAGGAGGGTCACATAGCCACATGCAAAATAAGGCAGCAGAAGGTGAAGCATGGCCAGGGTCCCAATGTTGGCACCATGGCCCTGCTTCAACATGTGCAGTGCCACCATGAAGCGGCCTGGAAGAACTGTGGCTCTTATGGAGTGGTCCAGCCTGCTGAATCACGCAGTGGCACGCCACTCCCTCTTTCAGCCAGCCAAGGCTCTACCACCTCTGCCGAAGGGAGCAGTGTGTCATACCCTCCTTCTGTTGCTCCACTCTAGATGCTCCTGCTCCTCCTACTTTTAGTCAGCCATTCCACCAACAATCCATCGACAAAGCCATGGCCAAGAGACAACAGTATGCTCCCACTCATCCAACAGCGCAGAAGCTGAATGTGCTCCTGTTGCTGGTGCTGCAGTCCCTCCCTTTTCAAGTGGTGGACTCTGCACCTTTCAGAGAACTGATGGCTTGTACCGAGCAAAGGTGGAAAGTGCCAAGCCGTTGTTTCTTTGCGAAGAAGGCAGTACCAGCCCTGCACAATTTTGTGGATGAGAAGGTGGGCCAGTCCTTGAGCCTGTCAGTGTGTACGGCAGTGCCGATGCATGGAGCTGTAACTATGGTCAGGGACAATACATGTCCTTTACGGCTCACTGGGTGAATGTGATTCCTGCACAGCCACAAAACCAACTTGGACAGCCCACGCCACTTCCTCTTCCTCCAGTTTAGGTGGTTTTTCTAGTAATCTGACAGGAGGGGAGGGGCAGGAGCAGACAGAGGAGCTAGAGGGTTATGATGAAGGGGAAACAGAGGACCTAGACACGCTGTGGCAATATGCAATGGAGATGGAGGCAGGGAGTCCCTCCGATTCACTTGCACAAAGGGCACAATGCATGCTCACTTGCCTGCGTAGTGACAGCCGGATTGCCACCATTTGGCAGCGGGATGACTTCTGGATTTCCACCTTATTGGACCACCACTACCGCCAGAAAATAGGGGCCTTTTTACACCCACTGTGAGGGAGGACAAACTGACTTACTACAGAGGCATCCTATGTAGTCAGTTGGCCGATGCCTATTGGTGCCATCGGCTATCCTCTTGCATGTCTGAATTGGGGGGCCCCCTACACTCACCTTCCTCTCCCATGGCTGCTGGGGAGGGGTGGGGTGGCAGGAGCAGTACCAGCTCCCTCAGGAGCAGCCTGAATCTACAGTCTACAGCCGCATTGTGAAGCAACTCATCAGCAGCAGGTAGACCTGGAGAAGGACCTGAACCAGCAGGTGGTGGCATACCTTAACATGCCCATGCCAACCCCCCTTTAAGATCTGCTGGACTTCTGGGGAGCCAAACTTGATTTGTGGCCGCAACTAGCAGAGTTTGCCCTGGAAAGTAGTGTGCCATTAGAGCGGGTGTTTAGTGCGGCGGGGGCCATAGTCACCCAAAGGAGAACTTTTCTGTCCATGAAAAATATGGAGAGACTGACCTTTGTGAAGATGAATCAGGCATGGATCAGCCAGGATTTCCACCCACCAATGCTTGAGGCATCAGAGTAGATTGACAATGGTGCCACACCAACACTTCAAAAATATGGATAGTGTCAAACCGATTTAAGGCAGTGCTCCCCAGTTACAAACATTCCTCCTCAGACCTTTTTTCACCCACCTTCATCACTGGGTATTGGTATTGCCACCCACCGCACCACTCTCCCACCGGGTCACTTTCAGGACTCCTGATGCTGCTGCTGCCACCTCCAGGCTGTCTCATTCAGCCACTATACGGTCTCCTCATGCCTCAGCCACCTCCAGGTTGTGCCATTCAGACACTGTATGGTATCCTCATGCTTCAGTAAACTCCAGGCTGTGCCATTAAGACACTATATGGTCTCCTCATGCTTCAGCCAACTCCAGGCTATGCCATTCAGACACGATATGGTCTCCTCATACTTCAGCCAACTCCAGGCTGTGCTATTCAGCCACTATATGGTCTCCTTATGCTTCAGCCACCTCCAGGCTTTGCCATTCAGACACTATATGGTCTCCTCATGCTTCAGCCAACTCCAGGCTGTGCCATTTAGACACTATATGGTCTATCTTCATGCATCAGCCATCTCCAGGCTTTGTTATTCAGACACTATATGGTCTCCTCATGCTTCAGCAAACTCCAGGCTGTGCCATTCAGACACTATATGGTGTATCCATGCTGCCACAAACTCCAGGCAGTCATTCAGCCACTATATGGTCTCCTCATACTGATGCCACCTCCAGGCTCTGTCATTGCACTGCCATGTGATATGTGACTTCTTGTTAGATTTGGTCCTTTGTACCCACACTACGGGGCCCGGGACACTAAAACTTGGGAGTTAAAATTTCAATTTCAAAATCCTCCATTTCATTTCATTTCACGCCCACATATGGGGTATTTCCGTACTCAGGAGAAATTGCGTACACATTTTGTGGGTATTTTTTTCCTTTTACTGCTTGTGAAAATAAAAAGTATGGGGCAACACCAGCATGTTAGTGTAAAATGTTCATTTCTGTAAACTAACAGGCTGGTGTAGCCCCCAAATTTTCCTTTTCATAAGGGGTAAAAGGAGAAAAGGCACCCCAAATTTGTAGTGCAATTTCTCCCGAGTACGGAAATACCCCATATGTGGCCCTAAACTGTTTCCTTGAAATATGACAGGGCTCCGAAGTGAGAGAGCGCAATTAGCATTTGAGGACTACATTAGGGATTGCATAGGAGTGGACATGGGGGTATTCTATGCCAGTGATTCCCAAACAGGGTGCCTCCAGCTGTTGCTAAACTCCCAGCATGCCAGGACAGTCAGTGGCTGTCCAGAAATGCTGGGGGTTGTTGTTTTGCAACAGCTGGAGGCTCCGTTTTGGAAACACTGCCATACAATACATTTTTCATTTTTATCGGGGGGACAGTGTATGGGGGTGTATATGTAGTGTTTTACCCTTTATTTTGTGTTAGTGTAGTGTAGAGTTTTTAGGGTACATTCTCACTGGCAGAGGTTTACAGTGAGTTTCCCGCTAGGAGTTTGCGCTGCGGTGAAAAATTTGCCGCAGCTCAAACTTCAAGCAGGAAACTTACTGTAAACCCACCAGTGTGAATGTACCCTGTAAACCTCCAGCTGTTTCCAGCTGGAGGCAAACCTCCAGCTGTTTCAAAACTACAACTGCCAGCATGTACTGACAGACCTTGCATGCTGGGAGTTGTACTTTTGCAACAGCTGGAGGCAAACTGGTTGGAAAACCTTCAGTTAGGTTCTGTTACCTAACTGAGTATTTTCCAATCAGTGTGCTTCCAGCTGTTGCAAAACTACAACTCCCAGAATGTATTGATCGCCAAAGGGCATGCTGGGAGATGCAGTTATGGAACAACTGGAGGTACGCAACTACAACTCCCAGCATGCCGAGACAGCTGTTTGGGCATGCTGGGATTTGCAGTTTTGCAACATCTGAAGGGCTACAGTTTAGAGACCACTGCACAGTGATCTCCAAACTGTGGCCCTCCAGATGTCGCAAAACTACAAATCCCAGCATGCACAGACAGCAAACTGCTGTGTGGGCATGCTAGGAGTTGTAGTTTTGCAAGATCTAGAGGGCCACAGTTTAGAGATCACTGCACAGTGATTTCCAAACTGTGACCCTCCAGCTGTTACAAAACTACAAATCCCAGCATGCTCAAACAGCTGTCTGAGCATGCTGGGAGTTATAGTTTTGCAACATCTGGCGGGCTACAGTTTAGAGATCACTGTATTGTGGTCTCAAACTGTAGCCCTCCAGATTTTGCTAGGCAACTCACCGGCTTCCGTAGGATCCAGGGAGCCAGCCACACAACATCGCCGCCCGCCGATCTCCGCAGCTGATCATCGCCTCCGCCGCCGCCGATGGGTAAGTGGACTTCGGTGTCAGTCCTCTGTCGGTTTCCCCGTTCTGCCTGGCCTATTGTGGGTGGGCAGAACGGGGAACTTATTTAGCTCAGATGGTATAAAATGTGTATGATGTTATATCTCTGCAGGATTAATATGCCTATAGTGTTCATTTATTGTGGTCGTAATATCAAATCATGGAACAGTCTGGTCTAATTACCTCGTTGTATTACTTTACCTGCCTGAGGACGGCACTTGCTATTTAGTGGCAGAAACATGTTAGCAGTTACAATATTTACTATACTGTAGCACCACCTGGGTGGCAGGGCCCAGCAAAGCCTGGTGTGTGCTGTGTTATAGATTGTACTAAAGGGGTACTCTGGCCCTAATACATCTTATCCTTTATCCAAAGGATAGGAGATAAAATGTATGAGGGCGGGGGTCCAGCCGCTGGGGACCACCACAATCTTTCATTGCGCATCCACCTTTGTGAGCTTGCACCCCCTTTCATAGACTTGCATTGAGGGGGCAGAGCGTGACATCACACAGGGGCGCTTTCGTGATGTCACGATACTCCGGCCCGTGGTCGTCACGCTACACACTCGGAGCCTCCAGCGCTGCGCAGTATTCCAACATGATAAGGACCCCAAACACACCTTCAAGATGACCACTGCCTTGCTAAACAGGCTGAGGGTAAAGGTGAAGGATTGTAGAGGTGATGGACATTCTCAAACAGAAGGTCTCTAACATCCACCAACTCCATGATGTCATCATGGAAGAGTGAAAGAGGACTCCAGTGGCAACCTGTAAAGCTCTGGTGAACTTAATGCCCAAGGGGCTTAAAGCAGTGCCAGAAAATAATGATGTCCATACAAAAATATTAACAGTGTGTGCCCAATTTGGAAATTAGGGGTGTACTCACTTTTGTTGCCAATGTTTAGACATTAATGGCTGTGTGCTGAGTAATTTTGAGGGATCACAACATTAAAGAAGAAGTCTATTCTAGGGAAATTTATCGCCTATCCACAGGAGCTTTCCCCCTTGATCTTCTGCCCTGTACTCCACATGCATGGAGCTGTGTCAACCATCGCATGAAGAGGTGGTCGACACCCCCTCTCCATGCATCTCTATGGGAGAGTTGGAGATACACGAGCGCTGTATCTTTGGCTCTCCCTTAGAGATACATGTAGAGGGCATGTCGATCACCACTTCGTGCAGTGGTCGACACAGCTCTGTGCATTGGACTAGACAGGACATCTGGCAAAAGATTTCGGTGGTTCCCAGAGGCAGCACCCCTACAATCAGATACAAAGACACTTACACTGCGGATGGGGTTAAATATTGCTAAACTTGACAGTATAACTGTTATATAGCCAGTATATATATATATATATATATATATATATATATATATATATATATATATATATAGTAGTAATATGCAGCACACCGGAGTAAACTAAAAGTGCTTTATTCCATGCTGTACATAAGCGACGTTTCGCCAGCCTCACGCCAGCTTTCTCAGAACCAGAGAACCGTGGCTCCAGCATGTGTGCACCCTATCTTCGGTTTTTCATTCTTCTTGATGTGCTTCTTATATTGGAACTGTATATATATATATATATATATATATATATATATATATATATATATATATACAGATGATGTCGGGAGAAGCAGCACAACTAGAAGTTGCTCAGGTGCCGGGTGCAAGCTGGTATAGGCTCTGGTCCAAAGTTTCTCATTTTTGGATATATATATATATATATATATATATATATATATATATATATATATGTGTGTGTGTGTGTGTGTGTGTGTGTGTGTGTTTGTATGCATTTGTATGCATAAATGCTTTACATTTACAAAAAAAAAAGGACAGCTGTATCGTACTTAAAGTTCCTGTAAATTGATCCTGTGAGGCAGGATAATAACTGAATATATACAAAGTTATATTTGTCACCAATAAGACATGGAGACTAAAATATAGATCTATTTTCAGCATTATGCTTTTTTACACTATGCATGGCTATATAATATGACATGACAAGAGGAATATTTATTTTATCATGCCAAACTATGATATTTGAAAATGTACTTTTAAAACAGAACTTTTGTAGTGTGTGGTATTAGGCTGGGTTCACACTACGTTTTGTCCCATACGGGAGCGCATACGGCAGGGGGGAGCTAAAAGCTCGCGCTCCCGTATGTGACCGTATGCGCTCCCGTATGTCATTCATTTCAATGAGCCGACCGGAGTGAAACGTTCGGTCCGGTCGGCTCATTTTTGCGCCGTATGCGCTTTTACAACCACGGTTTTAGGTCCGGTTGTAAAAGCGCATACGGCGCAAAAATGAGCCGACCGGACCGAACGTTTCACTCCGGTCGGCTCATTGAAATGAATGACATACGGGAGCGCATACGGTCACATACGGGAGCGCGAGCTTTTAGCTCCCCCCTGCCGTATGCGCTCCCGTATGGGACAAAACGTAGTGTGAACCCAGCCTTACATCGATTTTTTTTGGCTTACCAGTTATGTGTAGGGCATAAGCATGATGATTATAGTGAGGTTTTCTCCAGCCTTCTTTATCTTGCATATTATAAATACTAATACTTTGTTTTTTACTTAGCTTAGTATAAGAGATGGAAGAAAGAGATCCCATACTGGGGGTCTAGTCAACTACTTATACTTCTGTGTACATTTTTATATCTACTGGGATTGGTATAAAATAATTTTAAATTACAAGATCATTATAAAAGATTCTGATCAGCACAATATCAATGAAATGTATACTTCAATTGAATGCAGTATCATTTTTGAATTAGAAATAACAAGTAATTATTTCCAAGTTCGATTTTTCCCTTAGACATTTGTGTTTCTTAACAAGTAATGCTTCTTTATTTTACCCTTTACTTCTATACTTTCTGAAGATATATTGTTTTGTGAATTGATTCGGCTGCATTTCACTTTATTCCCAGCCATTTTCTAAAATGTTATCTGTTTTTATAACAGTATAAAAAAACCTCTCAAATTTTCTTATTCAATTCCAGAGGATGTCTTAATTAGCAATATACAGTAAAGCATTTGGAGAAGAAGCTAATTACTTGATCAAATGAAATAACAACAATTTCCCTACAATGAAAGCTTCCCTGCTGTAATTAGGTTATGCCATGATTTGAATAGAATAATATTAAATGTAAAATCAACCAATTTATTGACTTTCTACCACAATCTTCCGCAAAGAATTACAGACAGTATTTATGTTGACTGGCCAACCAAATGTTCAAAACCTTATTGAACATGTTTATTAGTATTTAACATGAACATGGATATCCTAGAAAATTCGACATACATGATCTAATATACTACTACTTTAACAACCTTGTCCCAATTAATTCTGCATTGTTATATTAAGACATTTACAAAGACATAATCAAGGACAAATAAGACAAGCATCTAATTTGCTTGTAAAAATTTATCTGTTACGCCAAGCGCTCCTGGTCCCTGCTCCTCCCCGGAGCGCTCGCGGCGTTCCTATCTCTGCAGCGCCCCGGTCAGACCCTCTGACCGGGAGCGCTGCACTGACACTGCCGGCGGGGATGCGATTCACATAGCGTAACCCGCCCGCTCGCGAATCGCATCCCAAGTCACTCACCTGTCCCGGTCCCCGGCTGTCATGTCCTGGCGCACGCGGCTCCGCTCCTTAGGGCGCGCGTGCGCCAGCTCTCTAAGATTTAACCCCTTAAGGACCCAGCCCAAATGTACCTTAAGGACCCGGCCATTTTTTGAACATCTGACCACTGTCACTTTAAGCATTAATAACTCTGGAATGCTTTTACCTTTCATTCTGATTCCGAGATTGTTTTTTCGTGACATATTCTACTTTATGTTAGTGATAAAATTTTGTCGATACTTGCATCATTTCTTGGTGAAAAATTCCAAAATTTGATGGAAAAATTGAAAATTTTACATTTTTTTTACTTTGAAGCTCACTGCTTGTAAGGAAAATGGATATTCCAAATAAATTATACATTGATTCACATATACAATATGTCTACTTTATGTTTGCATCATAAAATTGACATGTTTTTACTTTTGGAAGACATCAGAGGGCTTCAAAGTTCAGCAGCAATTTTCCAATTTTTCACAAAATTTTCAAAATCAGAATTTTTCAGGGACCAGTTCAGTTTTGAAGTGGATTTGAAGGTCCTTCATATTAGAAATGCCCCACAAATGACCCCATTATAAAAACTGCACCCCTCAAAGTATTCAAAATGACATTCAGTAAGTGTGTTAACCCTTTAGGTGTTTCACAGGAATAGCAGCAAAGTGAAGGAGAAAATTCAAAATCTTCATTTTTTACACTCGCATGTTCTTGTAGACCCAGTTTTTGAATTTTTACAAGGGGTAATAGATGAAAAATCCCCCCAAAATGTGTAACCCAATTTCTCTCGAGTAAGGAAATACCTCATATGTGTATGTCAAGTGTTCGGCGGGTGCACTAGAGGGCTCAGAAGGGAAGGAGCGACAATAGGATTTTGGAGAGGGAATTTTGCTGAAATGGTTTTTGGGGGGCATGTCACATTTAGGAAGCCCCTATGGTGCCAGAACAGCAGAAAACCCCAACATGGCATACCATTTTGGAAACTAGACCCCTCAAGGCACGTAACAAGGGGTCCAGTGAGCCTTAACACCCCACAGGTGTTTGACGACTTTTCGTTAAAGTCGGATGTGTAAATGAAAAAAAAAATTTTTCACTAAAGTGCAGTTTTTCCCCCGAATTTACCATTTTTACAAAGGGTAATGGGAGAAAATGCCCCCCCAAATTTGTAACCCCATCTCTTCTGAGTATGGAAATACCCCATGTTAGGATGTAAAATGCTTTGCGGGCAAACTACAATGCTCAGAAGAGAAGGAGTCACATTTGGCTTTTTGAAAGCAACTTTTGCTGAAATGGTTTTTTGGGGGCATGTCGCATTTAGGAAGCCCCTGTGGTGCCAGAACAGCAAAAAATACCCACATGGCATACTATTTTGGAAACTACACCCCTCAAGGAACGTAACAAGGGGTCCGCTGAGCCTGAACACCCCACAGGTGTTTGACGACTTTTCGTTAAATTTGGATGTGTAAATGAAAAATTATTTTTTTTTTACTAAAATGCAGTTTTTCCCCAAAATTTTACATTTTTACAAGGGGTAATAGGAGAAAATGACCCCCAAAATGTGTAACCCCATTTCTTCTGAGTATGGAAATACCCCATGTTAGGACGTAAAATGCTCTGCTGGCGAACTACAATGCTCAGAAGAGGAGGAGCGCCATTGAGCTTTTGGAAAGAGAATTAGTTTGGAATGGTAGTCAGGGGCCATGTGCGTTTACAAAGCCCCCCGTGGTGCCAGAACAGTGGAACCCCCCACATGTGACCCTATTTTGGAAACTACACCCCTCACAGAATTTAATAAGGGGTGCAGTGAGTATTTACACCCCACAGGACTTTGGAACAGTGGGCTGTGCAAATGAAAAAGTTTATTTTTCATTTTTACGGACCACTGTTCCAAAAATCTGTCAGACATCTGTGGGGCGTAAATTCTCAATGTACCCCTTATTACATTACGTGAGGGGTGTAGTTTCCAAAATGGGGTCACATGTGTCGGGGGTCCATTGTTCTGGCACTATGGGGGCTTTGTAAACACAGTGGCCTTCAATGCCGGACACATTTTCTCTACAAAATCCCAATGGCGCTCCTTCTCTTCTGAGCATTGTAGTTCGCCCGCAGAGCACTTTAAATTCACATATGGGGTATGTTCTTACTCAGAAGAGATGGGTTTACAAATTTGGGGGGGCTTTTTTCCTATTTCCCGATGTGAAAATGAAAAATTTAGGGTAACACCAGCATTTTTGTGAAAAAATATAATTTTTTTCATTTTCCCATCCAACTTTAATGAAAATTCGTCAAACACCTGTGGGGTGTTCAGGCTCACTATACCCCTTGTCACGTTCGGTGAGGGGTGTAGTTTCCAAAATGGGGTCACATGTGGGTATTATTTTTTTTTGCGTTTGTCAGAACCGCTGTAAAATCAGCCACCCCTGTGCAAATCACCAATTTAGGCCTCAAATGTACATGGTGCACTCTCACTCCTGAGCCTTGTTGTGTGCCCGCAGAGCATTTTACGCCCACATATGGGGTATTTCTGTACTCAGGAGAAATTGCGTTACAAATTTTGGGGGTCTTTTTTTCCTTTTACCACTTGTGGAAATAAAAAGTATGGGGCAACACCAGCATGTTAGTGTAAAAAAATAAAAAAAATTTACACTAACAGGCTGGTGTAGCCCCCAACTTTTCCTTTTCACAAGCGGTAAAAGGAAAAAAAGCCCCCCAAAATTTGTAGTGTAATTTCTCCCGAGTACGGAGATACCCCATATGTGGCCCTAAACTGTTTCCTTGAAATACGACAGGGCTCCGAAGTAAGAGAGCACCATGCGCATTTGAGGACTAAATTAGGGATTGCATAGGGGTATTCTACGCCAGTGATTTCCAAACAGGGTGCCTCCAGCTGTTGCTAAACTCCCAGCATACCTGGACAGTCAGTGGCTGTCCAGAAATGCTGGGAGTTGTTGTTTTGCAAAAGCTGGAGGCTCCGTTTTGGAAACCCTGCCGTACAAGACGTTTTAAATTGTTTATTGGGGGGGGGGGGGGGGACAGTGTAAGGGGGTGTATATGTAGTGTTTTACTCTTTATTAGGTGGTAGTATAGTGTAGTGTTTTTAGGGTACATTCACACTGGTGGGTTACGGTGAATTTCCCGCTAGGAGTTTGCACTGCGGCAAAAAATTTGACGCAGCCCAAACTTGAAGCAGGAAATTTACTGTAAACCCGCCTATGTGAATGTACCCTGTACGTTCACATGGGGGGGGGGGGCAAACCTCCAGCTGTTTCAAAACTACAACTCCCAGCATGTACTGACAGACCGTGCATGCTGGGAGTTGTAGTTTTGCAACAGCTGGAGGCACACTGGTTGGAAAACCTTCAGTTAGGTTCTGTTACCTAACTCAATATTTTCCAACCAGTGTGCCTCCAGCTGTTGCAAAACTACAACTCCCAGCATGTACTAATCACCGAAGGGCATGCTGGGAGATGTAGTTATGCAATAGCTGGAGGTACCCAACTACAACTCCCAGCATGCCGAGACAGCTGTTTGCTTTCTGGGCATGCTGGGAATTGCAGTTTTGCAACATCTGGAGAGCTACAGTTTTTAGACCACTGCACAGCGATCTCCAAACTGTGGACCTCCAGATGTTGCAAAACTACAACTCCCAGCATGTCCAGACAACAAACAGCTATGTGGGCATGCTAGGAGTTGTAGTTTTGCAACATCTGGAGGGATATAGTTTAGAGACCACTGTATAGTGGTCTCAAACTGTAGCCCTCCAGCTGTTGCAAAACTACATATTCCAGCATGCCCAAACAGCTGTCTGGGCATGCTGGGAGTTGTAGTTTTGCAACATCTGGAGGGCTACAGTTAGAGACCACGGTCTCAGACTGTAGCCCTCCAGATCTACTTACCGGCTTCCGTAGGATCCCGGCAGCCATCCTCTTCAGACGCACGTGACGCCGCCCGCCGATCAACGTCGCCGCAGCCTCCGGACGGGTAAGTGGACGTCGGCGCCCGGTCCCCTTCGGTTCCCCGTTCTGCCCCGCCTATTGTGGGTGGGCAGGACGGGGAAAACGAAAGTTAACCCCCCCGCCCCCGGTCTGCTATTGGTCGTCCCCTCTGACGATCAATAGCAGACCAATAGCAGGGATAGGAGGGGTGGCAACCCTGCCACCTCACTCCTATGCCTACAGGGGGATCGTGGGTGTCTTGGACAACCGCGATCCCCCTTCTATTCCGGGTCACCGGGTCACAATAGACCCGTATGACCCGGAATCGGCGCAAATCGCAAGTGTGAATTCACTTGCGATTTGCGCCGATCGCCGACGTGGCGGGGTCTGATGACCCCCCTGGGCATTTGCACGGGGTGCCTGCTGATAGATATCAGCAGTCACCCCGGCCCGGTCCCCGCCCGGCGCGCGGCGGGGACCGAAATTCCCACGGGCGTATGGATACGCCCTGGGTCCTTAAGTACCAGGACGTCAAGGCGTATCCATACGCCCTAGGTCCTTAAGTGGTTAAAGGGCCAGTGCACCAATCATTGGTGCCTGGCCCAATCAGTCTGATTAGCTTTGACCTGTGCACCTGTCTATATAACCTCACTTCCCCTTTCTTTCCTTGCCGGATCTTGTTGCCCTTGTGCCTAGTGAAAGCGTTTACAGTGTTTGCCTTACCAGTGTTCCTGACCTCTTGCTATCTCCATTGACTACGAACCTTGCCGCCTGCCCCGACCTTCTGCTACGTCTGACCTTGCCTCTGTCTAGTCCTTCTGTCCCACGCCTTCTCAGCAGTCTGCGAGGTTGAGCCGTTGCCGGTGGATACGACCTGGTTGCTACCGCCGCAGCAAGACCATCCCGCTTTGCGGCGGGCTCTGGTGAATACCAGTAGCAACCTAGAACCAGTCCACCTACACGGTCCACGCCAATCCCTCGCTGACACAGAGGATCCACATCCAGCCTGCCGAATCCTAACAGTAGATCCGGCCATGGATCCGGCTGAGGTCCCGCTACCAGTTGTCGCTGACCTTACCACGGTGGTCACCCAGCAGTCTCAACAGATAGAGCAACTTGGACAACAGTTCGCCCAACAAGGACAGAAACTGTCGCAGTTGACCGCCATGCTACAGCAACTTCTGCCACAGCTACAGCAGCAACCATCTCCTCCGCCAGCTCCTGCACCTCCTCCGCAGCGAGTGCCCGCTCCTGGCCTCCGCTTGTCCCTGCCGGACAAATTTGATGGGGACTCTAGACTCTGCCGTGGTTTCCTGTCACAATGTTCTCTACATTTGGAGATGTTGTCGAACCAATTTCCTACAGAACGGTTGAAGGTGGCTTTCGTGGTTAGTCTCCTGTCTGGGAAGGCCCTGTCATGGGCCACACTGCTCTGGGACTGCAATGATCCTGTCACTGCCACTGTAAAGTCCTTCTTCGCTGAGGTTCGTAGTGTCTTCGAGGAACCAGCCCGAGCTTCTTCTGCCGAAACTGCCTTGCTGAACCTGGTCCAGGGAAATTCTTCTGTAGGCGAATACGCCATCCAATTTCGTACCCTCGCCTCTGAATTATCTTGGAACAACGAGGCCCTCTGCGCGACCTTTAAAAAAGGCCTATCCAGTAACATCAAGGATGTGCTGGCCGCACGAGAAATTCCTGCCAACCTGCATGAACTTATCCATTTGGCCACCCGCATTGACATGCGTTTTTCTGAAAGACACCAGGAGCTCCGCCAGGAAAAAGACCTTGATCTCTGGGCACCTCTCTCACAGCATCCTTTGCAATCTACCCCTGTGCCTCCCGCCGAGGAGGCTATGCAAGTGGATCGGTCTCGCCTGACCCATGAAGAGAGGACTCGCCGCAGAGATAAAAATTTATGTCTGTACTGTGCTAGTACCGAACATTTCTTGGTGGATGGCCCTATTCGTCCTCCACTTCTGGGAAACGCACGCACCCAGCTCACGTGGGAGTGGCATCTCTTGGTATGAAGTCTGCTTCTCCACGTCTCACTGTGCCCGTGCGGATTCTTCTGTGTACTCCTCCTTCTCAGCTGTGGCCTTCTTGGACTCTGGTTCTGCTGGAAATTTCATTTTGGCCTCTTTTGTTAATAAGTTCAACATCCCTGTGACCCGTCTCGTCAAGCCACTCTACATTTCCTCGGTCAACGGAGTAAAATTGGACTGCACTGTGCGTTACCGCACAGAACCCCTGCTCATGAGCATTGGACTGCATCACGAAAAAATTGAACTTTTTGTTTTGCCCAACTGCACCTCTGAAGTCCTCCTCGGTCTGCCGTGGCTCCAATGCCACTCTCCTACCCTTGACTGGACCACCGGGGAGATCAAGAGCTGGGGTGCTTCTTGCCACAAAAAATGCCTCACGTCTGCTCCCAGTCCCGTCAGTCAAACCTCAGTGTCTTCTCCTATACCTGGTCTCCCCAAGGCCTATTAGGACTATGCCGAGGTTTTTTGCTATAAACTAGCAGAGATTTTGCCTCCTCATAGCCCCCGTCCTGGTAACACTCTGCCCTGTGCCAAGCTTCACCCTCTGCCCCCCCTCCCCATTCCCACTCCTTCTGAACTGCCTGCCTTTGATGAGTATACCCAGGACTTCTCTGTCTTCCAGAAGGAAACTCTACAATCGCTCCCAATGTCCTCGTCCCATGTGAAGCGACAACCGGACAAAAAGAGGGGGAGACCTAAGGGGGGGGGGGTACTGTTACGCCGAGCTCTCCGGGTCCCTGTTCCTCCCCGGAGCGCTCGCAGCGTTCCTCTCTCTGCAGTGCCCCGGTCAGACTCGCTGACCGGGAGCGCTGCACTGACACTGCCGGCGGGGATGCGATTCGCATAGCGGGACGCCCCGCTCGCAAATCGCATACCAAGTCACTCACCTGTCCCGGTCCCCGGCTGTCACGTCCTGGCGCGCGCGGCTCCGCTACTTAGGGCGCGCACGTGGCAGCTCTCTAAGATTTAAAGGGCCAGTGCACCAATGATTGGTGCCTGGCCCAATCAGTCTGATTAGCTTCCACCTGTGCACCTGTCTATATAACCTCACTTCCCCTTTCCTTCCTTGCTGGATCTTGTTGCCCTTGTGCCTAGTGAAAGCGTTTACAGTGTTTGCCTTACAAGTGTTCCTGACCTCTTGCTATCTCCATTGACTACGAACCTTGCCACCTGCCCCAACCTTCTGCTACGTCTGACCTTGCCTCTGTCTAGTCCTTCTGTCCCACGCCTTCTCAGCAGTCTGCGAGGTTGAGCCGTTGCCGGTGGATACGACCTGGTTGCTACCGCCGCAGCAAGACCATCCCGCTTTGCGGCGGGCTCTGATGAATACCAGTAGCAACCTAGAACCGGTCCCCCGACACGGTCCACGCCAATCCCTCGCTGACACAGAGGATCCACATCCAGCCTGCTGAATCCTAACAGTAACCTGTCAACTCCGGGCCCTAGGATGCATATTTAAAGGTACAGTATGATGGTGTCAAAATGGAGACTATCAGGAAGCATTCAAACTATACTACAGCACCTAAAGAGGCTCATTATAGTTACTTGGCAAACCCAACGAGTAAATTGTTCATCTTTATTTGATGTCTTAGGCCATGTGCATACAATGTTAAGCTCTAAAGAAGCTCTTAAAGAAGCCCTAGAAGAAAAAAAAGACAGTTAATCGTCATTGGTTCTGCTGCCTATGGTTCTGGCAGCAGCTCCAAACTTTCTTATGTTCACCTGAGGCAATGCTTGTTGCTGTGACAATGCCCCCCAGGCCAATCAGGACGTGTGGACAAAAGGTATCCAGCCTCAGCGTCTACACCCTCCAGGGGTTGGCTATTTAAGTCATAGGTTTGCTTTATTGCATTTTGTGTGATAGAGATTTTGTCCTTTCATGAGCGCCTTTTTGTGCTCCTAATCTTTTGGCTTCTTCCCTGACTAACCCTTGGCTTAGTGATTTAATACTACATCACTTCCTGATTATGACTTGGTCTGCCTCACATTTTTATTTCTGTTAATCCTCTTGGTTATCCAATTATCCATTTGTGTACTGACTCTCTCCCTGACATATGTTCTGGCGTGTTTTTGTGTTTGACCTCAATACACTTCATCAGGGGGTATTTAGAAACAATGCTTAAAAATGCAGCATAAAAGAAACGCTGATTCCTGCACCTATTTACTTTAATGGGGAGTGGTAAAAACAGAAAGGTGCACTGAAAAAATAAGTGACATGCATTTTTTAGCACTGCTTCTCTACTGAAGGTGGAAACCATTTTTTTTTTTTTGGGGGGGGGGTTCATCTGGAGCATCTTTGGAGATAATTTTACACTGTGTAAACATGGTCTAAAATAAGTATAAAAACACAGCAGTTTTTCTTTTTTTTTTTTTTTTATCTAATAATGTGCTTTATTCAAATCTATGGAAATCTGCCATAGGTGCACCCATTGTATAAAAAAAATGGCAGTGGTTCCAACATTGGAATTACTGCTATTTTTTACACACTGTAAGCACTAGCTCTTTATATACCTAATTTACTGTTATTTCTTGGTTTTTATTTTATGCTGTGTGAACTCAGCCTTAGAATGTAGTGAAATGTTTCAAGTAAATTTTGCACAATGTCCAACTTAATTTAACAATTTTTGTTTGAAAATTTATAGGGGATCATTGTCATGATTTTTTTTATTTTATTTTTTTATGTCAATGTTTAGAAATCTACAAATGTAAAGCTACAAATATAAATGGATCCACCTATCTCATAATCATACTTGAGAAAGCTGGCGTGTCCTCTGTAATGTCAGAAGTGTCCGGCGACTGCTCAGCTGTCTACCCCTTAGTGAGAGGAGGGAGCATCAGCAATAGGGTGCCCAGGAAGGGGCGAAGGTATTCCGTTTGCTGAGGATTGTCGAGCGCGTTCTTGTATTCTTTAATGTTGGTTAAATTGGAGATCTGTGGATCCACTTTGTGCAATGAAAAATTAAATACTAAAGAAAGCATAAAGAAACCCATGAAATTGTGAAGTGTGATCATTGTAATATATAGGTGCCTTTGGATATGAAATTGAGCCTCCATTTTTGGATTACACTTACACCCTAGTGCGACATAAGGTTCACCTTTATTTTCTATATGAACCTACAAATAGAAACACCTATGCCATAACATCACACAATGTTTCTTGATAGAAATATAGAGATTTTGCCCTGCTGTCTTCTTAATCATTCGTCTTTAAGTTCTGACCACTGTAAAAAATGACTGTATCTAACCATTAAAGAAAACTGTGAACAGATAAGCTTCAACAGACTTCATGTTTTCATATTTCATCTTCAGACCTATAAAATAAAGAATTGATTTTCTTGTGTGAAGCATCTTGCAGACATGAGACGTTATTTACCCAAATGGAAAAAAAAAGGAAAACATAGTTGATGACTTAATCTTATGTTCCTACATTTTTGTTCCATTGAGCAGCTGAGTCTAAGTAAAAAAAAAAAATCCTTAATATCATTCTCATTTTCAATTACTGATACAGGTTTTAAAATCCCATCCTCTGTTTAACGTTACAATAACACATTTTTGGTCTATTAGACACACTTGACTATAGGATACAACCAGGTTTTTGATATGGGGAAAAAAAATAAGATGATGAGATGAAATGGGGGAAGATTTTTTTTTTTTTTTTACTAAATAAAACTTCAAATAACTGTGCACAATGAAACAACCATGTTTGATTCTTTTTGCATTCTTAAATCTATGGGGGTAACCGAACCTTGTTTGTACTTGTTTGTAACATTACACTCTGTCAAGGATTTCTGGAAGTGAGGAAAGCAGGCAGCATTTAGTCCACCTAAAGAGCAGGCTGCAATTTTTAGAAAAAAGGATTTTGTGAAAAAAGGATATCCTAAATCCCTACTAACAAGTGCATATGGAAGAGTAAAACATATGAAGCAATCTGATTTAACATTAGTTAAAGGCAAGAAGGATAGAGAACATAAAGTCGGAAATACTGACCAGAATTTAATTTATCATTTTGTTACAGACTACAACAATGAGGCAAATCAAATTAAGAAGATTATATAGAAAGATTGGGTTATAGTCCAGAGTGACCCCATTCTGAAGAGTCTGGTGCTGAATCCCCCATGATCACTTACCGATGATCGAAAATTTAACAAAATCTTATTGCCCCTAGTAGGCTTAAACAAAACAACAGCTCAACCAGAGACATAGCCGAGCCGAGCCGAGGTACGGTTGTGTCCCGCAAGAGAAAGTGAGATGCTTATGTTCTGACCTGATTTCTGTTACTACCATTAATTTTACATCTATAAATACCAATAAAAATTTTAGATTTTCAAAGGGGTACTCCGGCAGAATTTTTTTTTTAAGATCAACTGGTGACAGAAAGTTAAATAGATTTGTAAATTACTTGTATTAAAAAAATCTTAATCCTTCCAGTACTTATTAGCTGCTGAATACTACAGAGGAAATTATTTTCTTTGTGGAACACAGTGCTCTCTGCTGACATGATGAGTACAGTGCTCTCTGCTGACATCTCTATTGATTTTAGGAAGTGTCCAAAGCAGCATATGTTTGCTATGGGGATTTTCTCCCACTCTGGACAGTTCTTAAAATGGACAGAGATGTCAGCAGAGAGCACTGTGTTCCAAATAAAAAATAATTTCCTCTGTAGTATTCAGCAGCTAATAAGTACTGGAAGGATTAAGATTTGTTTTATAGAAGTAATTTACAAATCTGTTTAACTTTCTGGCATGAGTTGATTTAAAAAAAAAAAAAGAAATTCCACCGGAGTACCCCTTTAACCCCTTAAGGACCCGGGGTTTTTCCGTTTTTGCATTTTCGTAAAAAAATACCTTTAAAAAATAATAACTCTTAAAATTTTTCACCAAAAATCCATATGATGGATTATTTTTTGCGCCACCAATTCTACTTTGTAATGACGTCAGTCATTTTACCCAAAAGTCTACGGCGAAATGGGGAAAAAAAATCATTGCGAGACAAAATTGAAAAAAAAAAAAACTAAAAAACAACGCCATTTTGTAACTTTTGGGGGCTTCCGTTTCTACACAGTACATTTTTCAGTAAAAATGACACCTTATCTTTATTCTGTAGGTCCATATGATTAAAATGATACCCTACTTATGTAGGTCTGATTTTGTCGTACTTCTGGAAAAAAAATCAAAACTACATGCAGGAAAATTTATACGTTTAAAATTGTTATCTTCTGATCCCTATAACTTTTTTTTATTTTTCAGCATATGGGGCAGTATGAGGGCTCATTTTTTGCGCCGTGATCTGAAGTTTTTAGTGGTACCATTTTTACATTGATAGGACTTATTGATCGCTTTTTATAAATTTTTTCATGATATAAAAAGTGACCAAAAATGCACTATTTTGGACTTTTGATTTTTTTTGCACGTACGCAATTGACCGTGCGGTTTAATTAACGATATATTTTTATAATTCGGACATTTCCGCACTCGTCAATACCACATATGTTTATTTTTATTTACACTGTTTTTTTTTTATGGGAAAAGGGGGGTGATTCAAACTTTTATTAGGGGAGGGGTTAAATGATCTTCACTTTTTTTTCCACTCTTTTTTTTTTTTGCAGTGTTATAGCTCCCATAGAGACCTATAACACTGCACACACTGATCTTTTACATTGATCAGGGGTTTCACTGATCCACTGATCGATGATTCTGCCGCTTGACTGCTCATGCCTGGATCTCAGGCACTGAGCAGTCATTCGGGGATAGGACAGCGAGGAGGCAGGTAGGGATCCTCCGGCTGTCATGTAAGCTGTTCGGGATGCCTCGATCTCGCCGCGGCGATCCTGAACAGCTCCCTGAGCTAACCGGCATGGTTTCACTTTCATTTTAGACGCGGCGTTAAACTTTGAACGCCACGTCTAAAGGGTTAATAGCGCGCGGCACCACGATCAATGCTGCGTGGTATTAGCCACGGGTCCCGGCTGGGCCCGACCCACTGTGGCCCCCCCCGTTATAGGACGGGAGCAGACTCAGGACATACAGGTACGCCCTGGGTCCTTAACAGGCTAAGGGTTTGTGTCCTTGTGATATAACCATTTCCCTTTTTATATTAAGTTGCAGCTGTGATTTGCAATACGCGGGCCGTACTGTCCAAATAGTACGGGCACGTAACAACAAACATAGATTCAATATTAGACATAAATTTATGCTTCACAGCGTATCAAGACACTTAGCTGTGAAGCACCAGGGTTGCGTGGATACTTTGAGACTTATAATTCTTGAATCTATTCCATTGGAGGTGCACAACAGGTACCAGCATTTGATCAATCGTTAACACCACCAGGTATTTAAACAGGTGTGTGTTATCCATGTGATATGCCTGTTGAAGCTGCGCATGCTCAGCGAAAGGTGTTGCATGTATTTTACAATAAAGCTACTTACCTGAAGTATCTACAGATCTATGTGTTCTTGTTCCAGACAGCGCCGGGTGATCATGTTTTCCTCTGAAGTCCTTATCTAGTTGATGCTACCTTACGACAGGATGGCATCAGTCAGAATTTACTACATATGTGCTTCCCATTGTTATGTATGTTACACAACCAACTTTTAGTAAGAGGCTACATTCCTCCTCCCCTCCTCCCCGTGGGATTACTTGGAGTCCTGCACATGAGAGCACCTTCTCCCCTTTCTTTTTTTGCAGTGTAAAGGGAGGGATGTGTCACTCAAGCCTGACAAACAGGGAGAAGCTGCCATGCCTGACCTTGTATGTTATCATGTTCATATGAAAAGTTAATAAAGATATACTTAATAAAGATATACTTAAACTTAAAAAAAAAGTTTAAGGTGCCCTAATCATACACCTTTTCACAGTTTCTTGATACGCCCTTCCATTTCCAAGATATGTGGGTTAAGATTTTGTCTGAGAATTCAAGACATCAGTCAGATGGGTGTGAATATATAGTTAGTAATGAAGGCGACAAGTTACGTGCGGGATTATACAGACAGGGTGTGTGACTATTTTACATTGAGGGGCGTGAATGCCTAATACACACCCCATGACTGTATAATCCCAGCCATCACCTGATGTTCACTCCCATTATTAAAATTAAGTTCACACTCATCTGACTGATACCAGGACTCAGGTAAGTAGTAACGGGGAAAGTCATGGCAGAGTATCATTCACAATCAACAGAGAACAAATATCACAAAATAAACGGTGGATTTACAGGTACTCCATGGGTAGACCATCAGGCTAGAAATAATGCGTATCAGTAGTCAGACTTTTGGTAATGCAAGACTATAACAGTAAATGAATGACAGCTTGCTTATGACATATCAACAGGGAGTCTTGCTATTAGAAACCTGAGAAATATAAGCGTATACGGGTAGAATACTACAGTACTTAAGGGGGAATGTATAGCTCGAGAGAAGGCACTCAGGCAGGTACCGTGGGGATCCACAAAAGGCCTACAAGAGGCTTCCAGAATGGTACTCATGGGAACTGAGGAGATGTAAGGGTGGGAGAAAAAGGATGGTGAAGCACAAATAGGTAGAATGGACCAGACGGGTAGAAGTATAGAGAGGAAGAACAGTCCGAGGGAGAGGAGAGGAGAAAGTCATAGCAGGTCCAGAGAAGTCATGAACTTACCACTTGAAGCAGGCAAGATTCAACCCTGTCGGAGTGAGTAGATCATATAGTACCAGGGCCTCGTCTCTGAGAAAGGATAGGAATGTGGGTGAATCTAGTGCCGGCAGGAAAGCTGGGTTGTCAAATAGCGGGACGAGTGGGCCTGTGGTGGAGACAATGGGTATGCGTTTCAAGTAGAACCTAGAAGCTGAGATCAAGGATGCGGCCACAGGAGGAAGGTCCTGCGAGAGTTTGCGGGAGAACCGGTTACTAGGTAGCCAGAGCAGGGACTTAAAGTCCGTCTTCAAGGACCTACTCTCCAGCATCACCCACTGCTTCTCCGCTCTGCTGTGAAAGCTGTCAAGAACTCTAGACAGAGTAGCTGCCAGGTAGTATGATGTGAAGTCCGGTAGGGCTAAGCCTCCTCTGTCCTTCCTCCTAATCAGTATCTGCCTGGCCAGTCGGGGGTCACGTCGTGCCCAAACGAAGCCAGACTGCAGCGCAGAAATCTCCCGCAGAAATGTGCCAGGCATTGCGATCGTAATACCTGAGAACAGGTAGAGGAGCCTTGGGAGCACAATCATTTTGAAAACGTTGATCCTGCCAAGCCACGAAAAATCTCTGCGCTCCCATCTAGCCAGGTCGGAGCGGAGGGTGTGTAGAAGCAGGGGGAAGTTTAAACGGTACGTGTCCGATAAATCCGAGGGAACAGTAACGCCCAGGTATTTAAGGGAGTGGGGCTACCATCTGAATGGGTAGGATGCTTTCAGTGAGCCAAGGATGTTTGGGGGGATGGAAATGTTCAAAGCTTTGTACTTCGTAGGGTTAAGTTTGTAATTGCTTACCGCCGAGTATTGGCGGAGGGCACTCATCGGGGAGGGCAAGGGCACCAGTGGGGAGGATAGAAATAGCAACAGATTATCTGCATATGCAGAACATTTGTAATGGCATGGTGACAAGGATATCCCGTGAATATCAGGATGTTGTCTAATGCCTATTAGCAAGTGCTCCATACAGAGAACATACAGTAGTAGAGATAACGGGCACCCTTGTCACGTACCATTACCAATGGAAAAGACGTTAGAGAGTTGCCCATTTATACGGAGATGGGCCTTAGGGTTTATGTACAAGGCCAAAATGTGGTGTCTCATCGTCTCACCCATCCCAATTTGGGCGAGGGAGGCCGCCATAAATTCCCAGTCCATCCTATCAAAGGCTTTCTCCGCATCGAGGGACAAAAGTGTAAGAGGAGTGAGTAAAAGGTATAGTCCCTATCCTGAGGATACAGGACCCTCCATACATGAGCAAGTTGCATGTCATGCAGCGTTCTCCGAATAGCCCTCAATTTGGAGTGTGAGATGTACGAATGTCCCGTAGAGTTGTCACATGAAGGAAAAAGCGGGATGTTAAAATCGGCACATAATATAATGGAACCCGTAGCAAAGGCATGTAAGGCCTCAAAGGTGGAGTGTAGGAAGGAAAAACTGTGCATGGTTAGGGGAGTAGACTGAAGCTATTGTAAAAAGACGACCCGCTATCATGCAGTTGATAAAAAGGTACCTGGCATTGGGATCTGTTTTCGTAGATGTGATCTGAACTGGCAGTGATCTATGAAACGCTATGGATACTCCCTTCGTCCTGGCCACGGGATTGGTGCAGTGTGACCAAGTAGGGAAGTATCTGGATGTGAGAGAAGGAATATGGACTTCCTTAAAATGGGTCTCTTGTAAAGCGAGAATGTGTACTCTTTGTTTGTGGAAGGAGTATAGCAATTGGGCCCTCTTCTCAAGTGTGTTAAAACCCTGTACGTTCAAGGACGCTATTTTAAGGTCAACTGCCATTGTGTGAATATGGTATGTAGGTCAACTTACTCAGATGCCCAGGAGTTGCTCCATTGCCCGGTCCGAGAGGCACCGCCCCACCAGAACGTGTAGACCTAGCGGAAAAGAGAGGGGAAAAATGGAAAGTTAGGACAGAAAGGAAACAAAGAAGCTGGTGCATACACATGGCAGCGTAGGTGCTACAGAGAGTGGCCATATGGGCCAAAATAATGCCAGGACCAGCATGGCATGTAACCTATTGGGGGTAACGCAGAAGGTGGGGCAGAGGGACGTCCAGCGGTCTAAAAGACGCATTATGTGGACGTTCATACACTAAGGAGGTATCCGGGCCAGGGCCAGGTTGGTACATATGAAGCCATCCCCGCCGTAAGACAGAAGGGAGGGCTATAAGAACTAAGGGTAGTAACAAGTTGGTCGAGCATAAGGCCCTACAGAAGCAAATGGGAGGGAGGCAGAAACATGGGTGGAACTAAAAGACCACAAGGGTCTAAAATCCAACAGCTGGAATTAGGAATAGCTGCAAATAAACAAAGAACAATAGACAAACAATATGGAGGCTGAAAATGTCACCAGGGGGAGAACTACAGCAGGAGACTTCGAGTGTCCCAGAACGTAGAGAAAACTATGCAGGAAGTTTCGGGGAGATCAAACCAGATCCTCAGTAGTCCAAAAATGGTGGTCATGTCTTTCGTTTCTGTCTTTGAGGCAGCGGGGGCAGCGGTTGGGACAGTCGGGGACCACCTGAGGCCGAAGGTCTAGAGTCTGGTTGACAGGGTGCAGGTGCAAAAAACATTGCTTCCCATTCTGGTAGCGCCACTGGTGAGAGCTTGAAAGTGCGGAGAAAATGAGCGATATCCTCCGGGCGTCTCAGGGTGGCCGTAGTGTCTCCATGTCTTGCAATCAAGGCAAAAGGGAAAGCCCATCTATATACAATTTTAGCGTTTTGGAGCAGCTGCAACAGAGGTTTCAGAGTCGCTCTGAGGCGGAGTGTGCAGAGCGAGAGATTGGGATACAGTTGTATGGTAGTCCCATTGTATGTGAGGTTTTTTAGCACTCGGGCTTTCCTCATGATCTCATCCTTCTGCAAAAAGTGGTGCACCCTGCATATGACATCACGAGGCTTGTTTGGATTCGGGTCCTTAGCTTTCAATGCTCTGTGTGCCCTCTCGAGTTCAATGACATGATCGGGTGGCTTCTGGAGGACTTCATTAAAAAGTCTCTGCAAAGTCGCTGACAGATCTTGCAGCAGGATTTTCTCCGGCAGGCCTTTTATCCTTATGTTGTTCCGTCTACTTCTATTGTCCATATCATCCGTATGGTCGACAGTGGAGGCATGTTGCAGTGAGAGGGCAGCAGTGGAAGTTTGGAGAGCCTGCAGCTGTGAGGTGACTTAGCTGGTAAAGTCTTCCAATTTTTTCACCCTGGATTGTAGGTGCCCAACTTCTTTTTGAACAGGTTGGATGTCTTTCATCCAGGACATCTTCAAGTCTGTGGCAAGGGTTAACATGTCAGCTTTCGTCGGGAGAAGAGCTAGTAAAGCTTGGAGCTCAGAATGACTTTTGAGAGTGTTAGCCGCCATTTCTGGAGATGGTAAAGCTGTGCTGAAGTTAAGCTGTGCAGACGGTAAATGCAAGTCACGGGGCAATGGAGAGGTCCGGGGTTTAGAGGATGCAGGCAGAAGAAGAGTAACTAGAGTTATGAGATCTAGGAGCGGTCCCCTTCATAGGGGTCTTGAACAGCTTCTTTTTAGCCAGAGGGCTGGCACCCCAGTAGTCAGGCGTATCTGTATCCTTAGAGGAATCACAGGAGCTGCCATCTGATCTGCAATCAGCGACTTCCATTTAATTCGCCTAGTCCAGGACATTTCTAGGTGGCGGTTCCGGGACTCGATCAGGCTCAGGAGCCGAGGCATATCTTGGGGCTGCAGCAGGATGGTCAGGTGATCCCCACCTGTATGACACATGGGGGCTATCTTCTGAGGAGGGTGATCCCCTCACAGATAGTAAAGGAGAGTCCATAGTTTGCTGAGGGTGAGCTCTCAATCCTTGGGCAGCAGGAGGCTTGTTTTGAAAAGTGCATGCCTCAGAGATCAGGCCCAGCTGCACAGTGGTCTGGGTTTGGGGGGGTCTCCAGAGGCGGATAGTCCTCCTGTCTCCACTGCAACTGGAGGAGAGATGGAGTGGGGAGACAGTCCTTGCTAGTGGCCTGGGGCACTTCAGTGTTAGCAGGAGAAGCCTGGTGCTGGGAATGATGCAGTGTCTCCTGACTGTTGCTGAGGGGATACACTGACGGCAGCCATTCTGGGGCAGGGGCTGTAGCTAGCAGGGAGGTGGAGGTGGGTGAACTGCTCCTACCTTCCCTGTTGTCTCGTGCCCTCTCGAGGTCAGGTCCTACGGGCCCATCAGGAGGACCCATGACAGCAGGCAGGGTGTCTGTTGGGTGCGCAGCCTTCTCCCGACCGCGTGCCGCGCTTTCAGAGGTGGGAGCCGAACTTCCGGTTTCGGCCATCGCAGCTGCAGCATGGCACGGAGCAGAGCCGGAGTCCGTACACTGAGGATGAGGAGGGAAGAAGTCTGTGATGGAGCGCGGCGGGTCCCCGGTCTCCTGGGAGAGCAGTGGGTGCTTTTTGTACTTGTTTCTGCCTCCCATGGTGTAGCACAATAGCCCTAAATGCTCACCCCTAGCAGGAGCTCACTCTAGCCATGTCTTCCCTCCAGCGTGCCAAGCCACGCCCCCCACCTTAAACTTTTTATTGATAATGCAATATACTTTAAAGGGTTGCCCACAGGTCTTCTTTAAGATCTGCTGGTATGACTATTTCTTTGAAATATCCCAGAAGCTGACATATTAACAATTTCATGAATTTCAACATTTTGTTCTTGTCTATTAACTATTTTTATATTACTCAGTGTAACGGACCGTTTCAGCAGACAAGGGGTTAAAATCAGTTTAGGCGATATGCCCCTTTCTGAGAGAAAGGCACAGCTACTGCAGAACACCAAACTTTCCAACTGGATACAAAATAGCACTCCAAACTGAAAAGGAAAAGCTCTCAAGCGGCTTACACTCCTGGCAATCAGTCTCTAACAGCATACAGTGAATCCCCCCAAGAACGAGACAAGGCTTTGTGTTGAGGGTCAAGCAGTGGTCTCATTTTAACCCCTTAAGGACTCAGGGTTTTTCAGTTTTTGCACTTTCGTTTTTTCCTCCTTACCTTTTAAAAATCATAACCCTTTCAATTTTCCACCTAAAAATCCATATTATGGCTTATTTTTTGTGTCACCAATTCTTTTTGCAGGGACATTAGTCATTTTACCCAAAAATTCACGGCAAAAAAAAAATCATTGTGCGACAAAATCGAAGAAAAAACACCATTTTGTGACTTTTGGGGGCTTCCGTTTCTACGCAGTGCATATTTCGGTAAAAAATGACACCTTATCATTATTCTGTAGGTCCATACGGTTAAAATGATACCCTACTTATATAGGTTTGATTTTGTCGTACTTCTGGAAAAAATCATAACTACATGCAGGAAAATTTATACGTTTAAAAATGTAATCTTCTGACCCCTATAACTTTTTAATTTTTCCACGTACAGGGCGGTATGAGGACTCATTTTTTGCACCGTGATCTGGAGTTTTTATCGGTATGATTTTTGTTTTGATTGGACTTATTGATCTTTTTATTCATTTTTTAATGGTATAAAAAGTGACCAAAAATACGCTTTTTTGGACTTTGGAATATTTTTGCGCGTACGCCATGGACCGTGCGGTTTAATTAATTATATATTTTTATAGTTTGGACATTTACGCACGCGGCAAAACCACATGTTTTATTTTTTATGGGAAAAGGAGGGTGATTCAAACTTTTATTAGGGAAGGGGTTAAATGACCTTTATTAACACTTTTTTTTTGCAGTGTTATAGGACCTTTAACACTGCACACACTGATCTCTCATGCTGATCACTGGCGTGTATTAACACGCCTGTGATCAGTGTTATCGGCGCTCTACTGCTCCTGCCTTGATCTCAGGCACGGAGCAGTCATTCGTCGATCGGACACCGAGGAGGCAGGTAAGGGCCCTCCCGGTGTCTTGTAAGCTGTTCGGGTTGCCGCAATTTCACCGCAGTGGTCCCGAACAGCCCGACTGAGCAGCCAGGATACTTTCACTTCAGACGCGGCGGTCAGCTTTGATCGCCGCGTCTGAAGGTTTAATACAGGGCATCACCGCGATCGGTGATGTCCTGTATTAGCCGCGGGTCCCGGCCGTTGATAGCCACCGAGACCAACCCGATATGACGCTGGGACACCGCGTGACCCCGCATCATATCGCGGGAGCCGGCGGAGGACGTAAATGTACGTCCTGCGTCGTTAAGGAGTTAATGGGGCTACCAGCCCGGTATTTATGCAGGTCTCCACCAGGTGGACACTCCCCTAGGGGACCTGATGGAAGACTGGAAAACATAGTGGACAGTAGCCAATCACAGTGGCTTCAACATAAGTCCTTCCCACTTTACCCATACCTCCCTCCTCTCTCTCCCCCAGACAACTTGGAAGAAATCCAATTATCTCCCAGGATGAGGAAATCCAATTATCTCCCAGGAATAGAGGCAGACTCAATTGAGAAGGTGGTTGCAAAAAGACATAAAACTACACAATGCCACAATTACTACATAAAACATATACATGCAACATATCCCCAGTATATCCTCAGAACCAGGGGATCTGGTTGAACCACATATCCAAAATTCACCCAGATCCATTCAGTAGTTTGGAAGATACAGTTTAATGCAGATTCCACAGAACATGTACAGATTATATAACAAATTATTACTGTATAATGTGTCCCCTGTTGTATAGTTTAAAACTACTGCACGATGTCATTGAGTACCAAATACCGGCGAGATGGCACAGTGTAGAAAAGTCACAACAATGTCTGTGAGTTAAAATGGCCGCCATCCATTGTTCTCACCATGTGCTTCATCCATTGTTCTCACCATGTGCTTCTGATACATGAAATGGTGGCCACCCAGTAACTCCACAGTATGTCCCCAGATGGTTCTTAAAGGGCCAGTAGCAGCATAATATAAAACAACATGCCCAAATCAGTTATTTAAAAGTACAAATTTACCAGGGGCCATAGTCAGCAGGTAGGAGGCAGGCAATCAGGCTTCTCCAGTGAACAGTGGCGAGGTTGGTTCCACCACACTCAGTAAGGTCATAATTGTTTAATTTCATTTCATTGATTAAGCATTTAGGAAGCTTCTTTCCTAAATTTCTACTTTCTCAAATCAGTAAATGAGTCCAAATTCAAGCATGATCCCATTACAAGAGCTGTAATATAATAAGATATATAAGGACATATTTTTGTGTGACTTACTGTACTTTTAATGGCATCATTTTGATTATTTTTTATTGGGGTTCTTATATCTTTTAGTTAATTTTCATTAACTCTTTTAGGAGGGGGAAAATGCTAATTTGTATTTATTAATTAATATTTATTTAAATGTATGCTGTTCACGAAGCAGTGAAAATAAGAACAGACAAATTTATACTCTAAGTCAGTACTGAATTACAGCAATATTACATTTATTAAGCTTTCTGTTAAGTTTTATTACTTTGACACAATAGAAAGACTGGGGGGGGGGGGATTCTAAAAATTCAGTGCCACTTTTTTTGCATTAGCTACACCACTTTTGCTTAGAATGTGTTTAGCGCCACTTATTCAGATTTTTAGCACTTGTGACGGGGCTAGGTTTTTCGTGCTAACATAAGGTTTAGCACAGCTTTCTGGCACACAAAAGTGTTGCAGTTAATACCAAGTATACCTGATATTTAATGATGTGCTATTTGCCCAAAATTTTCAAAAGACCAAACACACTTTAAAAAATGTGGCATAGTTAACACTCTTTGCGGAACAATTAAAAAGAGCCCTATTAACACAAGTCTTTGAATATTGTGTTGCTATGTTCCAAGACCCATAACTTTTTTTTTTTTCTCTTTATAAAGCTGTGAGGGCTTTTTGTAGTAGAACATTTAGTTTTCATTAGTACCGCTTTGGGTAAAGTAATAGTGGCATTTGTGTTTAATACTTTTTTCCTCAGCATTTACCATGCAGAATAAATAACAAGATCATTATATACACTGGAGATCAAAATGAGAGAACAACACACTATTTCCTAAATGTTGTCATAGTGTAGTCCTATGTGAATATATCCTAAGATGAGTAAAATAGCAATATTTTAAGCTTATTTCATATATTGTATTTATTCTAAAGCACAGAAAAAAATGTTAATGACATAATTGAAAAAGAACACTGATCAAAATTAGAGAACACTTTCAGATACATGCAAGATATTGGTATTCATCTGGCAACTGCTGCTAATTTCCTTAAAGGGGTACTCCTGCAATCTCTCTTGCAGCCCCCACCTGTCTCAGCTGCACAAAGCGATGATCGCTCCATGTCTGAAAACTTGCATTGAGGGGTTGGGGCTTGACATCACAAGGGGGCGGGGTCATGATGTCACGATACTCCGGCCCCATGATCGTGAGGCTTCAGACATGGAGCAATCATCACTTCGTGCAGCTGAGTCAGGTGGGTGCTGGATGAGAGGTTGCAGGGGGTCCCCAGCGGCGGGACCCTCGCGATCAGACATCTTATCCCCTATCCTTTGGATAGGGATAAGATTTCTTAGGGCTGGAGTACCCCTTTAATAATCTGGCAAACCCTATTTAACTGGCAGCCTAACTTTCCAGTTTTCACTGACTTTGCAAAAATGGAGTGCCGTTCCAAAGTGACTGAAATCCTTTGGCAGCAGGTTGTCAAGATAAAGGCCAAAGGTTGGGTCACCCCTTTGGCCTTTATCTGGACAACCTGCTGTCAAAGGATTTCAATCACTTTGGAACGGCACTCCATTTTTGCAAAGTCAATCAGCCATAGCAAGAGAAGAATGTTGTTCCAAGTCTGTGATTTCTACAGTAGAAAATTGCATCTTTACAACATCACAAACTCATTCAAGTCCCCCAAGAAGGCTGGTTGCCCTCGAAAGATTAATGCAATAGAGGACAGGATAATGTGGACAATCTCCATGGGTAATCGTTTAAACACTGCAGCTGGAATTGCTTGTCAGTTCAGCACTGAACAGGGTAAGGTTCTGTCTTGTCATACAGTGTTTTGATGTGTAAGAGCATTTGGACTAAAAGCCCACTCTGCAGTGACCAAACCTCTCATTAGCGGAAACAATTAAACAGCTAGAATCACCTTTGCTGAGGAGCATGTTGTGTTGACAGAGAAGTTGTCCAGAGTTCATTTTAGTGATAAAAGCAAGTTTAATTTTTTAATTTTTATTTGAAAAAAAAAAGCAAGTTTAATTTATTTGGGTCTAATGGGAAACATTATGTTCATTGACAAACTGGGGAAAGAAGAAAAAAAAATATGGAAACAGTCCTACTAGGTAATGGGGGCAATAGAGATAGAAGTACAGTAATAGTAGAAAATTGAGTGTGAGAAGCCAATATATTACATAACAATGTATTGCTTAATTATAATTAACATCCTCTGCAGGGCCCTTGCCTTGGATACGACACATAAAATACAGTGAAAATAAAATAGAGAATGGATGGTTGAATTCAAAGTTATAAAATTTATATTAGAAACATGTAAACATATAAGAAGATCCCCAACAAGCGCAATTTATATATATATATATATATATATATATATATATATATATATACTTGAGAAAGCCAACGTGAGGCTGGAGAAACGTAGTCTCTCACATCATGGAATAAATTCACAGTTCCTTTGAAATCTACCTGTGGTGTGCTGCTTCTATATTTTTGTATGCATTGAGGAACCAGTGGACCGAGGTTCAGAATATGCGGGCACCCCAATTTCTTTTTTTCTTTACATTTCTGGAGGTGCTGTTCTTATTGGATATATATATATATATATATATATATATATATATATATATATATATATATATTTGGCTGTATCTTGTGGGATGGATAACATTGTAGGTACAGATCATTTGTACCACTGCAAGTTCTTTGTGGCTCGGGCAGTGCCGGGCCATTGGGACACTATGTGTCACAAAGATCACTCTTTCTGTTACACAGAGAGGGAGAGCGGTCAATATATGACCCAGACGGCATGGGGCCGATATAATATAGAAAATCACAGGTACACTATGTAATAAAAAGCAGCACAGCTCAGCAGCACTGTAGATCCCTTCATCACAGATACAGTATATGGACAAAGCACTCGCAACGCTGTAGATCCCTTAATCCTTTCCCACTTTACTTGATTGGCCCTGTTGGCACAGCGCCAATGTTATAAACAAGTGACAAGTGGGATACTGGATGGGGCTGGTACTAAGTACCTCTTACCCGCTCCTGGTTAGTGGAACGTCTGTGATATAAACTCATACCGCTGGCTCAAGTCGGCTCTCATCATGCAGGATGTATAGAACAGGTATCCATGAGGAGCGCACGCTCTGATCTTGATATATTAGACAATATTTCCAAACATGCTGTAGTTACTTAATTTGGCTCGAGTTGGGATAGATTAGAATGTACTGCTGGTGATGCTAGACACATTTCGGAGAACCAGGTCCCCTTTTTCAATAGCTAGAAAAAAGTCAACATGCAGAACCCAAAGAAGTCAGTAAAAAGTTGGAGGAGGAAGTGTCAAGGTTTGGGGAATGTTTTTTGCAGCAGGAGTTGGACCTCTCATACAGCTACATGGCAGAGTGAATGCAAGTGTGTATCAGAACCTTCTTCAACAACACATGGTTCCTTCCTTGCATTCATCACTAAATCTGCAGCAAGGGCAATGCCCCCTGTCACACAGCAAAAAGTTTAAAGCAGTTCCTTGAAAATAAAAACTTTAAAACCATGAAATGGCCAGCCCAGAGACCTGATCTAAGCCCAGTAGAAAACCTCTGGAAAATCCTTGGTGAAAATGTTATGGCCAAGAAACCCACAAAAGTCACAGAACTGTGGAAGAGACTGGAAGAAGAGTGGACCAAAATCCCACAAGAGCAGTGTGAGAGACTAGTGATGTCCTGTTTCAGATGTGCTGAAGTCATTCAAAGCTAAAGCCTGTACCCTTCCTACTGATTGGTGACTGTTGTAACCTTCAGACATTTTACTTACAATCTTTCTCTGTGCTACAGTAATTGCTGTTCTCCAATAACGATTATCAAGTTTTGTTTTTTTGAAAAATAAAGGTTTCATGTTGATATAGTTTAGTTATTTTGTAAAACACTGTTCTGTGTACCCCCTTACAAATGATGATCAATGTGGATAACTTCATTTTTGAACAAACTAAGTGTTCTTGAATAGTTCTCTAACTTTGATCTCCAGTGTAGCTTGGGTCAATATGGACATGGATTCACCAAATGTGTTTTTTATATTTTATATATAAGAAGTATTTTGTAAGAAAAAAATGTTTCTTATTATATATGTTTTGGAGGGTGGAAGAATTTTAACACCACACTGCTACTACAGTACAGTGTATTATGTCTGTTAACAAAATGCTGACTGGCATTCTATTCGGCTGTACCTTAATTTAAGCCCAGGCTTCCATGGAAACCAATTGGCACCCGACAATCATGTCACTAGGATGGCACTGGGGTGAAAGATCCCCAGAAGGTCTCAATCTGACTAAATTATCTAAGTATTTAAAACTTATAAAAAACTAAAATAAAAAAATAAAAAAATAAAAAAAACTGATTTTTTTTCCTTCTGGTAGTTAAAGCATGCAACAGCCTATGAGAGACCTGTGCAGAGATATTCTAGCCCCATCACCATCATCAACCATTTATTCTTCACTACTTATATCCTACACAAGTATTTCTACAAAAAGATAATTATAATCATTATAAACAAATTGTAATTATAATAACTCAGATAATTGCTGATATACATGTCAGGTCTGTGTACTGTGTCAGTAGTAGCGTGGCTTGCAAACAACACTAAAATGTGAATGTACTGATGTTAGATAATTGCTTAACTGTGTTAATTGGCACAAACACAGCATTGTGTTGTTGTGGTTTGTAGAATCCTTGTTGTTGTTGTTTTTTTTTTTTTTTTTCGTACTAATATCTTACAAGGACTACGCGGTAAAATAATGGTGATATCAAGGGTGAATGTGGCAAAAGTATTTTAATTGTTAATAATAAAATGCAAACTTCCCCTGACATGTGACTGGATAATAAAGGAGCAGCGATAATTAGAAGCATTTCTCTTGTGCGGCCTGAGTAATTGGGTGTCAACAAAGCCTTATACATCTTGTAGGCTTTTTAGATTGGATTAAAGGATACGCTGCAGCTTCTTTATTCACGCACAGGCTCTGCTCAGTAATGGTGACACAGAAAAAAAATTTGAAATAATGTCATAGTCAAGAAGAAGCTACAAGAGAAAAGGGGGCTTTTAGAATTAACATGTTATAGAAGCGTACTTTCACACGTGGCAGGTACACTACATATTTTTAGGCCGTATTCATGTGCAGAGGGTCTGCAGCAAATTACTGTTACAGCAAAATAGATGACATTTATAGAAATCCTGGTTATATGCTGCATAAAAATTTCTGCAGAAAATTGGTGCATAAGTTGTTATAGGGGGAGATTTATCAAAACCTGTGCAAAGTAAAATTTGCCCAGTTTCCCATAGCAACCAATCAGATTGCTTCTTTCATTTCTAACAAGGCCTCTGCAAAATGAAAGAAGCGATCTGATTGGCTGCCATGGGCAACTGGGCAACTGGGCAAAAAAGTATAAAAAAAATAAAAATTTATAAACATATTTTGTATCTGCGTGTGTGTAAATGTCCAAACTATCAGAATATAATGTTAATGATCCCATACGATGAACAACGTAAACATAAAAAAAAGTCAGAAATTGCTGCTTTTTGGCCACAGAACATGCCAATGTGGTACCAATATGTGGTACCAATAAAAGCTACAGATCATGGCACAAAAAACTGAGCCCTCATGCAACCCCGTATACAGAAAAATAAGTAAGAGATTAAGAGGAGTCAGAATAGGGGAATGTAAAGGGGTACTCAGGTGGAAAACTATTTTTCACACATCAACTGGCTCCAGAAAATTAAACAGATTTGTAAATTACTTCAATTAAAACATCTTAATCCTTCCAGTACTTATCAGCTGCTTTATACTACAGAGTAAGTTGAGTTGTTCTTTTCTGTCTGACCACAGTGCTCTCTGCTGACACCTGTCCATGTTAGGAACTGCACAGAGTAGGAACAAATCCCCACAACTCTCCTGATCTGGACAGTTCCTGACATGGACAGAGAATTCAGCAAAGAGCTCTGTGGTCAGACAGAAAATGACAACTCAACTTACTCTGTAGTATACAGCAGCTGATAAGTACTGGAAGGGTTAAGAATTTTTAATAGAAGTAATTTACAATCCTTTTTCTGGCACCAGTTGATTTAAAAAAAATTGTTTTCCATCGGAGTACCATTTTAAAACACTTATTTTGTTAAAAAAGTAAGATTTAGGTAGTAGGTATTACAGTAATAGTAAAGCATTAATCATTTTATTTGTATTGACCCACAGAATAAATAGAAAATGTAATTTTTACCATAAAGGTAACGGCATGAAAACTAAACCCTCCAAAAGTTGAAAAATGTGTGTTGACTTTTCAATTTCATCACCAAATTATATATTTTTTGTTGCACGTACATTTTATGGTAAAGTAAAAGGTGTCATTACTAAGTAAAGTTAGTCACACAAAAAACAAGCCCCCATGTGGAGCTGTGGATGGAAAAATAAAAAAGTTATGATTTTTTAGAAAGCAAGGAGGAAGAAAAAGGAAAATGCAAAAATGAAACTGGCTTTGTCTTTATGGCAAATGCTTCATATCAGTGTCTTAAATCAGAAAACTTGAATGGGCAGATGCACCTGGGCTGGTAACAGTGGTGCTCAATTTCTAAGAGAGTAATAGGAACATTCAACAATGCAAAAGATAGAAATAACGAGAGGCCACTCACCGCTTCCATACTCCAAAAAGGCTTCACTTTATTCTTAGTGCATTAAAAAACACCAGCAGGACAGGACAAGATGCCTAAATAGCGCTGAAATTATAGTCGTGCTTCATCAGACGGCATACCTTCACCTGTGTGGGAGGAGGTTTAAAACTTCTATCCCACGTGACACAGGGGGATATATATATACAAAAGAATAGACAAACATTAAAATCAAAACGCCAAACAATTTTTCATGATCAAATAAACATGCTCAGATTAGAATGATCATTCAGACTAAGATTTTCTAAGGTGCAAGTATTCACTACTCCTCGCTGCAGTAAGAGATTGGTTTCGCAATACCTTCAGTGGGGAACATCCTTTCGATTCCGAACATTTTTAAACAGGTAGAATGGTTTTCATGTACTTCTTGTAGATGAGAAATAAATCAGGAAGATCCCTTCTTCCTTTTTAAAGAATATACTTGTTCCCTAAATCCGGTATTGAGGGCTCTTATAGTGCACCCAATGTAGAATCATCTCCATGGGCAAACTATAGCATACACTAAGCATTTAGTTTTCCAACAGACAGGACCATTCAATTTTATCTGAACACCTCCTACAGAAATGTTTTTATCTCTGCACATAAATGCGTAGCATGCGCAGGAGCCATATTTGTAACTCCATGCCGGGAGGGATTTAGATAACCAATTCGTATTGTGGTCTGTCTGGGAAAATTTACTGCGTACTACTGTACTTCCTATACTTTGTGATTTTCTGAAGGATATGACAGGTTTTTGGCTGCTAAAATGTTTCAAATCAATGTCATTTTGAATGCTATACCAATGTTTAAAGATTATATTTTTATTTTATCTGCAATTGGACTAAATTTAAAAGTAAAATCAAACTGCTCTGTCTGAACATTGGTGCTGGAATGTGTGACTCTGCGCCTTCTCTAAAGCAACGAAAACCGACTTTGAAAATTAGCTTTTTCAAAGGCTGTATACAAAATTTTGGAAGGATGACCTCTTTCTGAGAACCTGTTATACAGCTCTTCTGCATGCTTAAAAAAGTCATTTTCATCTTCATTAATTCTGCGAAGGTGAAGGAACTGACTGTAAGGTATTGAGGACTTCATATATGCTGAATGATAGCTCTTATAGTGTAAAAGTGAATTTCCTGCTGTCTTTTTATGGAAACTCATCACTTTACTGCCATTTTGTTCTTTAAGGACTTGCAATTCCAGAAATAAACATGATTGCACTTTTGAAAAATTTGATTCGGGCGATTTGCCAAATGTTCCCCCCAAATTTTTTCGGGTCAAATTTATTTGCAGTGAATCTATATTAAAAACTACTATTTCTGGCCTACAGAGAGCCACAATACGGGTGTATAACACTTTGCTTTGTTCTAACAAGCATATGGAGTGTGCTGGGGTAGAGAAATCATACTGTTATTAAGTATGACATGCAGATTACAGGCATTGCTATAAGAAGCAGTGCCGCAGAGCGGAACAAAGACAGAGCCTAGGGGTGGCATGAGTATGAGGAGACCATATAGTGGCTGAATGACACAGCGTGGAGGTGTTGGCAGCATGAGGAGACCACATAGTGGCTGAATGACACAGCTTGGATGTGGCTGAAGCATGAGGAGACCATATAGTGGCTGAATAACCGAGCCTGGAGGTGGCATCAGTATGAGGAGACCATATAGTGGCTGAATGATACAGCGTGGAGGGGTTGACAGCATGAGGAGACCATATAGTGGCAGAATGACAGCTTGGATTTGGCGGAAGCATGAAGAGGCCATAAAGTGGCTAAATGACACAGCGTGGAGGTGTTGGCAGCCTGAAGAGACCATATAGTGGCTGAATGACACAGCTTGGATGTGGCTGAAGCATGAGGAGACCATATAGTGGCTGAATGACACAGCGTGGAGGTGTCAGCAGCATGAGGAGACCATATAGTGGCTGAATGACACAGCGTGGAGGTGTTGGCAGCATGTGGAGAACATAAAGTGGCTGGATGACACAGCCTGGAGGTGTTGGCAGCATGAGGAGACAATAGGGCCTTACAATCGCTAAGATTAAAATATGAATTTTGAAATTTAAATTGAAGATGTATGGCAGCTGTAACACTCACATTTCTGAAAACAGAATCCTCGGTGGATGTGGATCCGCTGGACCTGTGTGGCAGATGACTCGGACCATACCAGGGAGCAGAGTCTAAGGTGCCGCTGGTTTTCACTAGAGCCCCCCGCAAAGCGGGATGGACTTACTGCGGCAGACGGCACCCAGGTCCCTACCCCTGGCACGGCTCGACCACACCAGTGGCTGAGGAGATGCGAGGCACAGGAGGGATAAGGCCGCTTGTAGTGTGGATAGCAGAAGGTTAGGGAAGGTGGCACAGTAGCATAGTCAAAGTGAAACAGGTGTTCAGTAGGCAGGCGGCAGAGGAGCAAAGTCAAGTCACAAGAGCAAGAGATCAGATACATGGCAAGGCAATACAGAGGAACGCTTTCTCAAAGGCACAAGGCAACAAAGGTCCGTCAGGGAACTGAGAAGGGTGGAGGAATTTATAAATGAGCCACAGGTGCATTACACTAATGAGCGTACTGGCCCTTTAAATCTTAAAGCTCCAGTGCGCACGTGCCCTAGGGGACGGGGATGGGGACAAGCGCGCCGGAGCAGAGAGGCAGAGGTAGGAGAAAAACCGGAGAGTGACGGACTGGGACTCGCATGCAGGCGCGTCCTGCGCTGCGAGTCCCAGCCCCGTCGGTAGCAGAAGGTAAAGGGACCATGCGCTCACAGCCAGTGTGTGTGGCCGGAGCGCATAACGTAACAGTGCCCCCCCTTTGGTCTCCCCCTCCTTTTACGAGAGAGAAAACTCCTGAGAAGTTCAAGGTCCAGGATATTCTCCTCAGGCTCCCAAGATCTCTCCTCAGGACCGTAACCCTCCCAGTCGACCCAAAAAAATTGTTTACCTTTAAAGTCTTTGCAGCAAGAATCTGTTTAACTTTGTAGATGTCAGATGAGCCGGAGACAGGTGTGGGGACAAGATTCCTCTGAGAGAAATGGTTTATGACAAGAGGCTTGAGGAGAGAGACGTGGAAGGAATTAGGAATATGTAACGTAGCAAGTAGACGGAGTTTGTAGGAGACAGGATTGATTTTTTGTAGAATCTGGAAGGGACCAAGGTAGCGATTAACAGGGGATCTTGAAGCGGATATACTTCAATGAAAGCCACACCATGTTAACAGGAGAGAAGGATGGAGGAGGTCTTCTCCCTTTATCTGCTTACACCTTCATGCATGAAGAAGCCTGGGACAACGACTGTCGGGTCTGTTGCCAGATGGTGGAGAAGTCACGGACCAGCTCATCAACAGCAGGAATACCAGAGGAGACTGGGAGAGGAAGAGGAGAATGGAGATGGAGTCCAAAGACAACAAAAAAGGTGGACAACCTTGTTATACTCGGAATCCTTATGATTATGTGAGAATTCAGCCCAGGGGAGATCGCCCCAATCATCTTGGCAAGCTGAAACAAAATGCCGAAGATAAGTCTCAAAGATTTGATTAACCCTCTCCACCTGACCGTTGGACTGAAGGTGGTAGGGTGAAGAGAAGTCCAGATTGATGTCCAGAGGGTTACAAAGGGCTCGCCAGAACTTAGAGACAAACTGCACACCTCAATCCGAAACCATAAGCTGAGGAAGACCATGTAAACGAAAGACAAGCAACAAGTACTTCGCCAGCTGCGGGGCAGAAGGAAGACCTGGTAGAGGAATAAAATGAGCGATCTTGGAAAACTAATCTACAACACCCCAGATGACAGTGTTATATTGAGAAGGTGGCAAATCAGTGATGAAATCCATGGTGATATGGGACCAGGGAGTCTCTGGAATGGGTAAAGGCTGGAAGAGTCCTGCAGGTCTTTGTTGAGGAGTTTTGTCACGAGCACATGTTTCAAAGAACCGAACAAAATCAGAAACATCACGTTCTAGGTGGCGCCACCAGCAGTGCCGGGAAATAACAAGTAGGGTCTTGCGTATTTCAGGATGTCCTGCTGTCAAGGAAGAATGACCCCATTTCAGGACCTTGCGTCTTAATCTGGCGGGCACAAAGGATTTTCCAAGTCCAAACCAATGACTTCAGAGGACCTGGAGAGAGCATCAGCCCTGATGTACTTGTCTGCTGGACGAAAGTGAATGAAGAAGTTGAACCTAGAAAAGAACAGTGACCATCTTGCCTGGCGGGGGTTCAAATGCTGAGCAGACTGAAGGTATAGAAGATTCTTATGATCGCAGTAGATGCTGACCGGATGAGAAGAACCTTCCAATAAATGCCGCCATTCCTCCAAAGCTAGCTTGATGGCGAGGAGTTCACAAATTTCAATGGAGTAATTCCTCTCAGCAGGAGAGAATGTCTTGGAGAAGAACCCACCAGTTACACTCTTGCCCTTGGCATTTTTCTGAGAGAGAACGGCACCCACTCCAATAGATGAGGCATCAACCTCCAAAGCAAAGGGTCTTTCCTGATCAGGTCTTGTAAGCATGGGAGCAGAGGCAAAAGCAGACTTTAAACAGGAGAAGGCCTCTTCAGCCTCTTGAGGCCAAGATTTAGGATTAGATGCCTTTTTAGTAAGATCGGCAATAGGAGCAACCAAGGATGAAAAATGTGGGATAAACTGACGATAATAGATAGCGAATCCCAGAAAGCGTTGAATATCACGACGGACAAGGCCAATCCAATACTGCAGACAACTTATCTGGATCCATCTGCAGGCCCTGATGAGAGACAATGTAGCCAAGAAACGGAAGACTATATTTCTCGAACAGGCATTTCTCCAGTTTGGCATAGAGAAGATTCTTCCGTAATCACTGAAGAACTAGTCAAACGTGAGTACGATGCTCCTCTAGGTTGGAAGAGAAGATCAGGATGTCATCTAGGTATACGACAACACAGGTGTAGAGAAGATCACAGAAGATATCATTGTCAAACTCTTGAAAAATGGCAGGAGCATTGCAGAGACCAAAAGGCATTACAAAATACTCAAAATGGCCGTCACGAGTATTGAAAGCCGTTTTCCATTCATCTCCCTTGCCGATACAAATGAGGTTATACGCACCATGTAAGTCAACTTTGAGAAGACATTGGCACCATGTAGACAGTCAAAAAGTTCTCAGATAAGAGGTAGAGGTAACGGTTCTTGACCTTGATTTTGTTAAGTCCATTGTAGTCAATACTTGGACGGAGTGAGCCATCCTTCTTTCCTACAAAGAAGAAACCTGCTCCAGCAGGAGAAGAGGACTTACAGATAAATCCCTTTTGGAGATTGTCCTGGATATACTCAGCAATGGCTTTGATGACTTGGACCGTACCAGGGAGCGGAGTCTAAGGTGCCGCTGGTTTTCACCAGAGCCCGCCGCAAAGCGGGATGGACTTGCTGCGACAGGCGGCACCCAGGTCGCAACCCCTGGCATGGCTCGACCACACCAGCGGCTGAGGGCCATATAGTGGCTTAATTACACAGCCTGAGGTGTTGACAGCATGAGGAGACCATATAGTGGCAGAATGACACAATATGGAGGTGGTGGCAGAATGAGGAGACCATATAGTGGCAGAATGACGCAGTTGGATATGACTGAAGCATGAGGAGACCATATAGTGGCTGAATGGCACAGCGTAGAGGTGTTGGCAGCATGAGGAGACCATATAGTGGCTGAATGACACAGCGTGGAGGTGTTGGCAGCATGAAGAGACAATAGGGCCTCACAATCCCTAAGATTAAAAGATGAATTTTGACATTTTAATTGAAGATGTATGGTAGCTGTAACACTCACGTTTCTGAAGACAGGAACCCCGGTGGATGTGGATCCACTGGACCTGTGTGGCAGATGACTTGGACCTTACCAGGGATCGGGGTCTAAGGTGCTGCTGGTTTTCACCAGAGCCTGGCGCAAAGCGGGATGGACTTACTGCGGTAGGCGGCACCCAGGTCGCTACCCCTGGAACGGCTCGACCACACCGGTGGCTGTGGCACAGGAGGGATAAGGCAGCTCGTAGTGTGGATAGCAGAAGGTCAGGGCAGGTGGTACAGTAGCGTAGTCAAAGCAAAGCAGGAGTTCAGTAGGCAGGTGGTCAAGGTCAAGTCACAAGAGCAAGAGATCAGAAACACGGCAAGGCAGTACAGAGGAACGCTTTCTCAAAGGCACAAGGCAACAAAGATCCAGCAGGGAACTGAGGAGGGTGGAGGAATTTATAAATGAGCCCCAGGTGGATTACACTAATGAGCGTACTGGCCCTTAAATCTTAAAGCCCCAGTGCGCGAGGGGACGAGGACATGTGCACCAGAGAGGAGAGGCAGAGGTAGGAGAAACACTCGGAAAGTGACAGACTGGGGCTCGCATGCGGGCATGTCCCATGATGCGAGTCCCAGCTTTGTTGGCAGCAGAAGGTAAGGGGACCATGTGCTCACAGTCAGCATGTGTGGCCGGAGCGCATAACCTAACAGTAGCTAGTGCTACCATAAATCTTTTAGGGTACTGTCCCAGGCCCTGCAGCATCAATAAACCATATAGTTGCTGACTGACACAGCCTGGAGCTGGCAGCAGCATGAGTAGACACTAGGGCATCACAATCCCTAAGATTAAGTGATGAATTTTGACATTTTAATTGAAGATTCATGATAGCTAGTGCTACCATAAAAATTCTTAAGCCCAGGCCCAGCAGCATCAGTAAACCATATATTGGCTGAATGACACAGCCTGGAGGTGGCTGAAGCATGGGGAGACCATACAGTGTCTGAAAGGCACAGCCTGGAGTTGGCAGTAGCATGAGGAGACCATTGAAATCCAAGATTTTTTAATTTAAATTTGAGATTTTTTTTATTTAAATTAAGGATTTTGAAATTGAAATTTTAACTCCCAAGTTTAAATGGGCACTGTCACCAACTTTATTTTTTGAAATGTTGTAGTACTTATGTATTACAACATATCTCTAATATACTTTTAATATTTTTTTTTTTATTAAAAAGGTTTAACTTACATTTAAAAACCGGCTACTGAAAAAGGACTGATTTTGGAGTGGCAATCAGTCCATTTTCAGTTAGCCTGCACTCGCTCCCTGCCTGTCAATCAGACAGGCGGGAGCGAGCGCATTCGCTCCCCGGCCACTGGCTGGGAGGCCACTCCTCCCGCACATCACCGCCGCCGCCTCGTTGCCGCCGCTGTCCCTGCACGCCCGCTGCCGAACTCTGCAGTAGCTGCAAGTGTAATGAGGGAATGGGGTATGCAGGGTGGGAGGGGGGGGGAGGAGGGAACGGGCTAGTGCCGTAGTGGAGGGGGGGGGGGAAACGGGCTAGCAAAAGAAAAAAATAGGATGGTGGGAGCTACCCTTTAAGTGTCCAGGCCCCCGCATGTGGATACAAAGGACCAAAGCAAACATAAAGTCACATGTCACATGGCAGCACTATGAAAGAGCCTGGAGGTAGCATCAGTATGAGGAGACAATATAGTGGCAGAATGACTGCCTCGAGTTTGTGGCAGCATGGAGAGACCATAGTATCTTAAAAGCACAGCCTGGAGTTGGCTGAAGCATAAGGAGACCATAGAGTGTCTGAATGGCAAAGCCTGGAGTTGGCTGAAGTATGAGGATACCATAAAATGGCTAAAGGGCACAGCCTGGAGGTGGCTGAAGCATGCGGAGACCATATGGTGTCAAAATGGCTCAGCCTGGAGTTGGCTGAAGCATGAAGAGAACATGTAGTGTCTGAATGGCAAAGCCTGGAGTTGGCTGAAGCATGAGGATACCATATAGTGGCTTAATGGCACAGCTCGAAGGTGGCTGAAGCCTGAGGATACCATATAGTGTCTGAATGGCCCAGACTGGAGTTGGCTGAAGCGTTAGAAGAGACCATATAGTGGCTGAATGGCACAGTCTGGAGGTGGCTGAAGCATGAGGAGACCATATAGTGGCTGAATGGCACAGCCTTGAGTTGGTTGTAATATGAGAAGAGACCATATAGTGGCTGAATGTCACAGCCTGGAGTTGGATGAACCATGAGGATACCATATAGTGTCTGAATGGCACAGCCTGGAGTTGGCTGAAGCATGAGGAGATCAGTGTCTGAATGGCACAGCCTGGAGTTGGCAGAAGCATGAGGAGACCATTGAATTTTAAGATTTTGAAATTGAAATTTAAGATTTTGAAATTAAAATTTTGACTCCAAGTTTTAGTGCCCCGGCATGTGGGTACAACGGATGAAATTTAACGTCATGGCGGCACAATGACAGAGCCTGGAGGTGGCATCATTATGAGGAGACTATATAGTGGCTGAATGACTGCCTGGAGTTTGTGGCAGCATGGGAAGACCACATAGTGTATTAATGCCACAGCCTGGAGTTGGCTGAAGCAAGAGGAGACCATATAGTGTCTGAATGGCACAGCCTGAAGTTGGCAGCAGCATGAGTAGACACTAGGGCTTAACAATCCCTAAGATTAAAAGATTAACTTTGAAATTTAAATTGAAGATTTTTGGTAGCTAGTGCTACCATAAAAATATTTAGGCCCAGCAGCATCAGTAAACTATATATTGGCTGAATGACACAGCATGGAGGTGTCTGAATCATGAGGAGACTCTATAGTGGCTTAATGGCACAGCCTAGAGGTGGCTGAAGCATGAGGAGACCATATAGTGTCTGAATGGCACAGCCTGGAGTTGGCTGAAGCATGAGGAGACCATATAGTGTCCGAATGGCACAGCCTGGAGTTGGCAGAAGCATGAGGAGACCATTGAAATTTCGGATTTTTAAATTTAAGATATTGAAATTGAGGATTTTTAAATTGAAAATACACTACACTTCCTGACATACTTATTACGTATATGAGGGGAGTACAATACGCTTCACTACGCTTAAAACAGTATTTGTCTAGAACAGCAGCAGGTGTGTACTATTGGCTGTCCTTTCACAGTATATAGGCCCTTGACAGATTAACAGGTACAAAATAATACACTACTTCGATGTAGGTATGTGGAATGTACTTATGAGAGCAGAAAAATGTGCTACAGTACGCCTAAAAATACGTATTTTTACCTGTGTTCCAGATTCCAGAATTCCTTTAGAATCAAAAAATGACATTCAAAATAAGAAAATGATACGTTTTCTGAAGAAAAGGATCCTTCATTAGATGACAATATGAATATTGTGTGTACTAGTGACATTAGCTCATCGGAGGAACAGGAAAACATGACGCAACTTAATTCTGCAACTAAAGAACCACAAGAAAGAATCAACGACTTAAAGCCTAATGGAACTGATGAACTTCAAAGTAGTAAATCTACCACTTGGGATAGTCAGTCATTTCCAACAGCCGGCTGTCAGTATCCACAGTTCCCTGTTTCTGCTAGTCCTTGGCAATATTCCTTTTATTACTGGTATCAACATGGCAATAATGCTGTGAGAGTAACTCAAGGATACCCACATGATTCCTACAATACACAGTCAACCAATCCTTATAATCAGTCATCTACATTTGCAGTGCATAATTCCAATAATACAAACCAGCCTTACTCTGATTTCATTGGACAGATTCAAGCACAGATGTATTCAGTTTCTGGCCCCTTTGGTGCCAATTTGCCATACAATTATGCAGATCCATCCTCTTCTTCAAATCAGAATCCAGTGCCAAATACATACTTTTATAGCTCTACTGGAAGTACAGGCTGGCCATGGAGTTCTTGGCAATAAGAAAGAAAACACAATGAACGATGAAACAAGATGAAAAGATGAAACAAGAGAATGATCTCTGGATTATATATCTGAATTTTTAATTGCAAAAAATTTGCAGTTGACTACTCGCAGTAATACTATTTATGCCAATGACACTTGTAGTTTTTGGCACATTTCTTAACTGTGCTAACTTTTTTGTATGTTTTTGAATTATATTATCTAAAACTAAGATGTCTCGCCAGTATTTCATTTTTATAAGCAAAATACAGATTTTTATATATTTTCCATTTTTTTATACAAGTGTTTTCCTCAGGGTACTTGTTTAAAGTGTCTATAACTATTTTATTTATTTGTTTGTAAGGAGTCACAATTAGAGATGAGCGAATCGAAGTTGACAAACCCAAATTCGTTACGAATTTCATGAAAAATTTGATTCGCAACAAATGCAAATATCGCCGCAATTCGATTGCCGAATCGCTTCATTAAACTCCATTTTAGAGCGTTCCAGGCTATTGGAGACCTAAGATGGTGGATCCACATGTGAGTACATGGAGCAGGGGATTATGGAAGGGCGGGAAACATCGGCTGAAATGAAGGTAGGCGGGCTGACCCTGAATCACATGTGAGATGCAGCCTAACAGTGTTCACTGACCCCTGTGATGTCACAGCCCCTATATAATCAGCGGCCATCTTGCCTCTCTTCATTTCATCTATTCACTCAGATAGAGAGGACGGGACTGTGTGTGTGTGAATAGCTCATACCACAGCGTTACACTGCAACTGCTAGTCACATCTGCATTAGGGAAAGGCAAGAGTGCAGAGTGCTGTGCTGTTACTCTGAGAAGGATCATTGATAGCTAAACCTCCTATTCACGTTATTGAGCAATGCAGCAGAGAGGGGCAGATAGCTGTCAGCTGCTTCATACAGATCAACAAACTGCCTGAACTTTCTGAAGCATCTTATCTCCTCATTTTTCAGCCCAATTGAGTTTATTTATTTTTTGCTCCACAAATCTTTTGCTGCTCAGAATTGTGTGACAGAGTGCAATTTAGGGTTTAATCCCTAGGTTTTTTATTTTTTTTTTTTTTTTTTTTTTTTGTGGTGCTGCACTGTTGGGTCCTGCTGCTGTTCAGAAATATGTGATTGTTCAGTGGACTGTAGTGCATTTGTACCATTTTGTACCTGTTAATCTCTCAAGGGGTAGTGTTGCTCGCGAATATTCGCAATGCAAATTTTATTTGTGAATATTGCATATTCGCGAATTCGCGAATATTCGCAAATATAGCACTATATATTCGTAATTACGAATATTTTATTTTATTTATTTATTTTTTTTAATCACAGTACATATCACAGTGATCATCCCTCTCTGCTTCCAGCTTGTGTGGTGTAAGGAAGGCTCTAATACTACTGTGTGAGACTGGCGTGCAAATTTTCGCTTATGCAAATTTTTGTATACGGTTATTTTTGTATATGCGAATATTCGCATATGCAAATTTTTGTATATGCGAAAATAAAACGTGAATATTACAAATATGCAAATTTAGCGAATATATGACGAATATTCGTCCATATATTCGCGAATATTCGCGAATTCGAATATGGCCTATGCCGCTCAACACTATCAAGGGGCTACATACTGTGCAAGTCCAAACAATAGTATTCACTGGCTGTTTTTTTTTTTTTATAGTTTTTTCTGCGTATAGTTACGCATATTACTGCCCTCATCAGTGCATACCGCATAGGTACATCCAAGTATTGTACCATTTAGTACCTGTTAAGCTGTCAAGGTGCTCCATACCGTCAAAGTCCAAACAATAGTATCCACCGGCTGGTGTTTTTCAAAAATACAGAGTTTTTTCTGCTAATAGTTAGGCATATTACTGCCTTCATCAGTGCATAGCGCATACTTACATCCAAGTATTGTACAATTTAGTACCTGTTAAGCTGTCAAGGTGCTCCATACCGTCAAAGTTCAAACAATAGTAGCCACCGGCTGGTGTTTTACAAAAATACAGAGTTTTTTCTGCGTATAGTTAGGCATATTGCTGCCCTCATCAGTGCATACTGCATAGGTATATCCAAGTATTGTACCATTTAGTGCATGTTAAGCTGTCAAGGTGCTCCACACCGTCAAAGTCCAAACAATAGTATCCACCGGCTGGTGTTTTACAAAAATACATATTTTTTTCTCTGTATAGTTAGGCATATTACTACCCTCATCAGTGCATACCGCATAGGTACATCCAAGTATTGTACCATTTAGTACCTGTTAAGCTGTCAAGGTGCTCCATACCATCAAAGTCCAACAATAGTATTCACCGGCTGGTGTTTTACAAAAATACATATTTTTTTCTGCTAATAGTTAGGCATATTACTGCCCTCATCAGTGCATACCGCATACGTACATCCAAGTATTGTACCATTTAGTACCTGTTAAGCTGTCAAGGGGCTCCAAACCGTCAAAGTCCAAACAATAGTATTCACCGGCTGGTGTTTTGCAAAAATACAGAGTTTTTTCTGCGTATAGTTACGCATATTACTGCCCTGATCAGTGCATACCGCATAGATACATCCAAGTATTGTACCATCCATTACCTGTTAATCTGTCAAGGGCTTACATACTGTGAAAGGACAGCCGTAAGTAATCACCTGCTGCTGTTCTAGACAAATACTGTTTAAAGAGTAGTGTAGCATATTGTAATACCCTAATAAACGCACTAAATATGTCAGGCAGAGAAGTGCCAGAACATGCACAGAGGAGTGGCAGAGGCCTAAATACTTCAGGCAGAGTTGGCAGCAGACTTGGGGTGAGTGGCAGCAGGAGTCACAGCGAGAGGCCTGAGCTCCCGTTATCAGCCAGCGGTCGTGTCTCCACCAGCAACCAATCTGTCGTCGATTGGTTAACACGCTCATCCACATCTGACACCCCCAGTCAACAGTTGGTGGGTTCCTCAGACACAACCCTCAATTGGCATGGCCCGGGAGAAGTTCCTGTCCTCCCATTGCCTTTGTCCTATGCTGTTCCTTCTTCTAAAGAAGTGTCTTATGCTGTGGGTTCAGCTCCACTATTTACTGAGGACGATCTAATAGAGGACAGTCAGCAGCTACTGGACAGCCAAGAAGGGGAGGAGACATGTGCCGCTTGCTCCGCTAGGTGGCCAAGTAGTGATGCGGAGAGTGATGTGGGTGGCGGTGTTGCAAGGGTTCAGGGTCCTGAAACAGACACTGTTGGGGAACCTGAGGAGGACATCAGTGACGTGCACACACCTGTGGATGATGATGAAGCCGATCGCAATTGGAAGCCAAGTGCAGAAGGGGCTTCATCATCATCACGAGAAGAGAGTTGCAGGTTGCCCTTGAGGCAGCAAGGCGGTAGCACGGTTGGCAGTCAGCGTGGTGGCAGTAGTGGAAACTCAGGAGCCAAACGTGCCCGGGGGAGACCACCTGCTTCGCGGCAGCCTACCTTTCCGGGAGGTAGTGGAACAGGGGTTCCTGGAGACGGCGCCAGTAGCAGTCAATTAGTGCGGACTGCGGGTGGGAAAATCAGCTACTCGGCTGTGTGGAAGTTTTTCATAAGGCATCCAGAGGAGGCTCACGTAGCCACATGCAAGATCTGTCGGCAGAAGGTGAAGCGTGACCAGGGTCCCAATGTCGGCGCCACGGCCCTGCATCAACACATGCTTCGCCACCATAAAGCGGCCTGGGAGAACCGTGGCTCCGATGTAGTGGTCCAGCCTCCTGCATCACCCAGTGGCCATCCGCTCCCTCCTTCATCCAGCCAAGGCTCCATCACCTCAGCCGAAGGGAGCTGTGTTTCAAACCCTCCTTCTGTCGCTCCTGCTTCTCCTGCTTTTAGTCAGCCATTCCGCCAAAAATCCATCGGCGAAGCCATGTCCAGGAGACAACAGTATGTGCCCACTCATCCAACGGCACAGAAGTTGAATGTGCTCCTGTCCAAGTTGCTGGTGTTGCAGTCCCTCCCTTTTCAAGTGGTGGACTCTGCACCTTTCAGAGAATTGATGGCTTGTGCCGAGCCGAGGTGAAGAGTCCCAAGCCGTCATTTCTCTGCGAAGAAGGCAGTACCAGCCCTGCATATGTTTGTACAAGAGAAGGTGGGCCAGTCCTTGAGCCTGTCGGTGTGTTCAAAAGTGCACAGCAGCGCCGACGTGTGGAGCTGTAACTACGGCCAGGGACAATACTTGTTTTTTACGGCTCACTGGGTAAATGTGGTTCCTGCACAGCCACAACAGCAACTTGGACAGGTCACACCGCTTCATCCTCCACGCTCTCGCTCCCAAGCAGTTGGTCCTGTAACAGTGTGCGACACCGCCTCCTCATCCTCCACTGTGTCCTCGGCCTCCACTGCTCGTCCAAATCTCGGTGGCCCTTCATCGTACCATGTGTGTAGGGCACGGCGATGTAAAGCTGTCCTTCACATGGTTTGCCTTGGCGAACGGTGTCACACAGGGGAGGAACTGCTAAAGTTCATTCGTAAAGAAATCCGAGTATGGCTTACTCCACGAAATCTGGAAATGGGAACCATGGTGACCGACAACGGGAAGAACATCGTGTCCTCGCTGCGACAAGGAAGTGTGAAAAATGCGCCCTGCATGGCACACATGTTGAATCTGGTTGTAAAGCACTTCCTCAAGATTTCACCCCATTTGCAAAACATCCTGAAAATGGCAAGGAAACTGTGCATGCACTTCAGCCACTCGTACACGGCCAAGCACACCTTAGTTGAGCTGCAGCGTCAGAACGGTATCCCACAACATAGTCTTATTTGTGACGTTGCCACACGTTGGAATTCCACCCTCCATATGTTGGACAGACTATACGAACAAAGAAAAGCCATCACCGATTTCTTGATGATCCAAGCAGATAGGAGTACTCCCCTGTGTAACTTCAATGTGAACTAGTGGCAGCTCATACGTGACACCTGCCATTTGCTGAGGCCCTTTGAGGAAGCCACATTATTTGTGAGTCGCCTGGATTACGCCATGAACGACATAATTCCACTCCTACATTTCCTACAACAAATGATTGAAACCATGGCTGGTCACGGCAATGGAGACATTGCGCCTACATCTCAAGGCTACATGAGCCCTGTGGGGGCTGAACTGGAGGAGGAGTATGATGAGGGGCAGAGCGGTGCACAGTTAAGTTTGGCAGGAGCAGCCAGAGGAGCTGGAGGGTTATGAGAAAGTTGAGACAGAGGACTCAGACACATCGTGGCAGTATGCAGTGGAAATGGAGGCAGGTAGTCCCTCCGAGTCACTGGCGCAAATGGCACAATTAATGCTCAGTTGCTTGCGTAGTGACCCCCGAATTGTCAAAATTCGTCAGCGGGATGACTTCTGGATCTCCACCTTATTAGACCCTCGCTACCGTCCCAAAATAGGGGCCTTTTTTACATCCACTGATAGGGAGGACAAACTGACCTACTACAGAGAGATTCTACGTAGTCAGTTGGCTGATGCCTATCGGCCACATGGTTCATCCACTCGCAGGTCTGACTCGGGGGACCCTCTGCGCTCACCTTCCACTGCCATGGCTGCTGGGGAGGGGAGGGGTGGCAGGAGCAGTACCAGCTCCCTCAGGAGCAGCCTGAATCTACAGTCTACAGCCGCATTGTGAAGCAACTCATCAGCAGCAGGTAGACCTGGAGAAGGACCTGAACCAGCAGGTGGTGGCATACCTTAACATGCCCATGCCAACCCCCCTTTAAGATCTGCTGGACTTCTGGGGAGCCAAACTTGATTTGTGGCCGCAACTAGCAGAGTTTGCCCTGGAAAGTAGTGTGCCATTAGAGCGGGTGTTTAGTGCGGCGGGGGCCATAGTCACCCAAAGGAGAACTTTTCTGTCCATGAAAAATATGGAGAGACTGACCTTTGTGAAGATGAATCAGGCATGGATCAGCCAGGATTTCCACCCACCAATGCTTGAGGCATCAGAGTAGATTGACAACGGTGCCACACCAACACTTCAAAAATATGGATAGTGTCAAACCGATTTAAGGCAGTGCTCCCCAGTTACAAACATTCCTCCGCATCAGACCTTTTTTCACCCACCTTCATCACTGGGTATTGGTATTGCCACCCACCGCACCACTCTCCCACCGGGTCACTTTCAGGACTCCTGATGCTGCTGCTGCCACCTCCAGGCTGTCTCATTCAGCCACTATACGGTCTCCTCATGCTCAATCAGCAGCAGCCTGAGTCTACAGTCGCTGATGAGTAGCTTTCTTCACCCGCATAGTGAAGCAACTCATCAGCAGCAGGTAGACATGGAGCAGGAGCTGAACCAGCAGGTGGTGGCATACCTTGACGTGGTCATGCCAACAACCATTGAAGATCCGCTGGACTTCTGGGCAGCCAAACTTGATTTATGGCCAGAACTAGCAGAGTTTGCCCTGGAAAAGCTAGTAGTGTGCCATCAGAGAGGGTGTTTAGTGTGGCCGGGGCCATAGTCACCCCAAGGCGAACTCGTCTGTCCCTAAAAATGTGGAGAGACTGACGTTTGTCAAGATGAATCAGGGATGGATCAGCCAGGATTTCCAGCCACCAATGCCAGATGCCTTAGAGTAGATTGACCAACATTTCCCAATTATGGTTGGTTATGAAACACTTTTGGGTTATCAATTAGGGTTATGAAACCCTCTTTGGTACTGTGATTGCCTGCTCCTGGCTCATCCTGTGTCTTTCAGGAACTACTTGCCTCACTGATGCTTCTGGCCTTGGGCCTTTAATTTTTGGATGTTTAGCAGTAGCTAAATATATGCTGAATGCAAATGTCAACATTGATCTTTAAATGTAAGGGGTTATGAAACCCTCTTGGGTACTGCGAATGCCTGCTCCTTACTCATTCTGTGTCTTTCAGGAACTACTTGCCTCCCTGATGCCTCAGGCCTTGGGCCTTCAATTTTTGGATGTTTAACAGTAGTTAAATACATGCTTAATGCAAATTTCAACATTGATATTTAAATGTAAGGGGTTGGTTATGAATCCCTCTTGGGTACTGCAAATGACTGCTCCTGACTCATTCTGTGTCTATCAGGAAATAATTGCCTCCCTGATGCCTCAGGCCTTGGGCCTTCATTTTTTGGATGTTTAGCAGTAGCTAAATACATGCTTAATGCAAATTTCAACATTAATCTTTAAATGTAAGGGGATGGTTATGAAACCCTCTTGGGTACTGCGAATGACTGCTCCTGACTCATTCTGTGTCTTTCAGGAAATAATTGCCTCCCTTATGCCTCAGGCCTTGGGCCTTCAATTTTTGGAAGTTTAGCAGTAGCCAATACATGCTTAATGCAAATTTCAACAATGATCTTTAAATTCTCGGCGCTCTGCTAGGGCCTTCTCCTACCCCGCCGGGGCCGATCCGAGGACCTCACTAAACCATCCAATCGGTAGTAGAGACATGCGGTGTGTACAAAGGGCAGGGACTTAATGAACCCGAGCTTATGACCCGCGCTTAGTTGTGATTCTTCTTTCCTGGCAAATAATTGCAATCCCTGATCCCTATCACGAACGGGGTTCAGCGGGTTACCCGCACCTGGCGGTGAAAGATAGACACACGCTGGTCCTTTCAGTGTAGCTCACGTGCAGCCCCGGACATCTGAAGGCATAACGCACCTGTTATTGCTCGATCTCGCGAGGGATCGTGCAATGTAAGGGGTTATTAAAGCCTCTTGGGTACTGCTGATGCCTACTCCTGACTGCTCCTGTGTCTTTCAGGAACTACTTGACTTCATGATGCTTCTGTGCTTGGGCCTTTAATTTTAGGACTTTTGAAATACATGCATACATGCTTAATTTAAATTTCAACATTTATGGTGCAATGTATGGGGTTATTAAACACTCTTGGGCAGTGTTTTTTTCAAATTTTCAGATAATTATCACAATAATAAACTTTATTTCATTATTTCATAAAAAATTATTTTATAGAATAATGTCTTTTGGTGGTCCACCGTCCTGCATTATAGAGTCTTCTGGACTCTTGGATATGCGCTTGTTCTTAAGCAAAGGTACAAAAACCAAAAATGGCCGGTTAGGGCTATGGAGACGTTGCACCTACATCTTACTGCCACATGAGCCCTGTGGGTGCTTGTGAGATTTGGTCCTTTGTACCCACACAGCGGGATCCGGGACACAAATTTTTATTTAAATTTCAAATAAAAAAATCACACATTTCAATGATCTACTCATGCTGCAGCCAACTCCAGGCTGCGTCATTCTGGTAATATATATAGAGAGCACTCGCTGTCCTAAATTTTCGTTAACATTTTTCATCAAAAATGTTTGTCTTTTTTATTAGGGATTATGAAGCTTTGGTGTGTACTCATGCATCAGCCAACTCCAGCCTGTGTCATTCAGGCAATATATGGTTTACTGATGGCGCTGCTGGGCCTGGGTCAGGGAATTTCAAATTTTCTCATAGGTAGCACCCGCTATCCAAAAGTCTTCTTCATAAATTTCTACAATTGTTGTGTTTTTTTGGAGGGATTGTGAAGCCCTAGTGTGTACTCATGCATCAGCCAACTCCAGGCTGTGTCATTAAGGCAATATATAGGACACTCGCTGTCCTAAATATTCGTAATATTATTTTAAAGATAGTTGTTTTTTCTTTGGCATCCTGAAGCCCTGGTGTGTACTCAATGCTGCTTCCTGCTACACTCTGTCAGCCCGTTGGTCCTGCGACAGTGTGCTACTCCGCCTTCACATCCTCCACTGTGTCTTAAGCCTCCACTGTCTGGAGACAAGTCTCAGTGGCCCTTCAGCATACCATGTGTGCAGGTCACGGCGGTGTCACGCTGTTCTTCACATAGTTTGCCTTGGCGAGAAGTCTTGGAAACAATCGCCGGTCAGGGCAATGACGACATTGCGCCAAAATCTCACAGCCACATGAGCCCTGTGGGGGCTTGTTGGATTTGGTCCTTCGTACCCACACGCTGGGGTCCGGGACACGCAAGTTTGTTTTAAATTTTAAATAAAAAAATGATGGCGCTGCTGGGCCTGGTCTGGGAATTTCAAATTTTCTCATGGGTAGCACCCGCTATCCAAAATCTTTTTCAAAAATTTCTAAAATTGTGGTGTTTTTTGGGGGGGATTGTGAAGCCCTGGTGTGAACTTGTGCATCAGCCAACTCCAGGCTGTGTCATTCAGGCAATATAGGGGTTACTGATGCCGCTGTAGGGCCTGGGTTTGGTAATTTCAAATTTTCTCATGGGTAGCACCCTCTATCCAAAATCTTTTTCAAAAATTTCAAAAATTGTGGTGTTTTTTGGGGGGTATTGTGAAGCCCTGGTGTGAACTTGTGCATCAGCCAACTCCAGGCTGTGTCATTCAGGCAATATATGGGTTACTGATGCCGCTGTGGGGCCTGGGTCTGGTAATTTAAAATTTTCTCATAGGTAGCACCCTCTATCCAAAATCTTTTTCAAAAATTTCTAAAATTTTGGTGTTTTTGGGGGGGATTGTGAAGCCCCGGTGTGTACTCGTGAATCAGCCAACTCCACGCTCTGTCATTCAGGCAATATATGCTTTACTGATGTTGCTGTGGGGGCTTGTTGGATTTGGTCCTTTATACCCACACGATGGGGTCCGGGACACTCAAAGTTGTTTTAATTTTCAAATAAAAAAATGATGGCGCTGCTGGGCCTGGGTCTGGTAATTTCAAATTTTCTCATAGGTAGCACCCACTATCCAAAATCTTTTTCAAAAATTTCTAAAATTGTGGTGTTTTTTGGGAGGGATTGAGAAGCCCTGGTGTGTACTCGTGCATCAGCCAACTCCAGGCTGTGTCATTCAGGCAATATATGGGTTATTGATGCCGCTGTGGGGCCTGGGTCTGGTAATTTCAAATTTTCTCATAGGTAGCACCCGCTATCCAAAATCTTTTTCAAAAATTTCTAAAATTGTGGTGTTTTTTGGGGGGATTGTGAAGCCCCGGTGTGTACTCGTGCATCAGCCAACTCCAGGCTGTGTCATTCAGGCAATATATTGGTTATTGATGCCGCTGTGGGGCCTTGGTCTGGGAATTTCAAATTTTCTCATAGGTAGCACCCGCTATCCAAAATCGTTGGTTTAAATTTCTTAATTCATCTTTTAATCTTAGGGATTGTGAAGGCCTAGCGCCTACTCATGCTGCTGGCAACTCTGGGCTGTGCCATTCATCCACTATATGGTCTCCTCATGCTGCCAACACCTCCATGCTGTGTCATTCAGCCACTATATGGTCTCCTCATGCTGCCAACAGCTCCACGCTGTGCCATTCAGCCACTAAATGGTCTCCTCATGCTGCCAACACCTCTACGCTGTGTTATTCAGCCACTATATGGTGTCCTCATGCTTCAGCCTCATCCAAGCTGTGTTATGCTGCCAACACCTCCACGCTGTGTCATTCAGTCACTATATGGTCTCCTGACACTGATGCCACCACCAGGCTCTGTAATTGTGCTGCTGTGCGGCTGTGATTCTAAAAGCGATGCCGGTAATCTGCATGTTATTCTGAATAACAGTATTATTTCACTCACTCAGCACACTCCATATGCATTTTAGAACACAGTAAAGTGTTCTATACCCCTAAAGAGGCTGTATGTAGGCTAGAAATAGCATTTTTTTAATATAGATTTGCCGTGGATTCGGATCGAAACAAACTTTATTGGAAAATTTGGCGAATCAGCCAAATTTAATTTTTGAAAAGTTCGCTCATCTCTAGTCACAATATATGATTGTGTTGTTTTGTAATTGTTATTTATATTTGAAAGATTTAGTGATTTAAATAATTGTTATGTGTTTTCTGTCTTGTATTAGAAAACTGAATTGACACTTTTCAGCTCTTAAGTGAAAAATGAAGTCAGCACCCTAAAATACATATTTTTGCACAACACCAGCAGTACACAATAGTGCTGCATCATGAACTCATTGTGTAATAATCCCAAAATTGCACTCTTACAGACTAATAGGAATGGACTACTGAGTATGTATTATACCGTCTACAGACTAGTATAAACAGCAGACCATTTGTGTACAACACAACAGTATCTAGGCACTACACTACTTAGATGTGCGTATGGGGTATGCACTTCTGAGTGCAAAAAAATGTGGTACAATAGGCTTACAAATGTAGCTGAGTAAAAACACCAGCCAGTGAGTACTTTTGCCTGGACTTTCACAGTATCTAGGCCCTTGACAGTTTAACAGGTACAAAATAGTACACTAATTAGATGTACGTATGTGGTATGCACTAAAAGGGGCAGAAAAATGAGCTACATTACACTGAAAAAAGTATCTGAGTACAACACCAGCCAACGAGTACTTTTGACTGGACTTTCACAGTATCTAGGCCCTTGAAAGATTAACAGGTACAAAATAGTACACTACTTAGATGTACGTATGTGATATGCACTTATGAGGGCAGAAAAATGCACTGCAGTACACTTCATAAAGTATCTGAGTACAACACCAGCCGATGAGTACTTTTGCCTGGACTTTCCCAGTATCTAGGCCCTTGACAGATTAGCAGGTACAAAATAGTGCACTACTTAGATGTAGGTATGTGGTATGAACTTATGAGGGCAGAAAAATTTGCAACAGTACACTTAAAAAAGTATCTGAGTACAAAACCAGCCGGTGAGTACTTTTGCCTGGACTTTCACAGTATCTAGGCCATTGACTAATTAACAGGTGCAAAATAGTACACTATGTAGGTATGTGGTATGCACTTATGAGGGCAGAAAAATGTGCTACAGTAAGCTTAAAAAATTTATTTTTGCACAACACCAGCAGTACACAACAGTGCTGCAGTACACAGTCGCTGTGTACTAAACACAAAATTGAACTCTTTCACAGACTATTAGGAATGGATTGCTGGGTATGTATTACACCGTCTCTATACTAGTATAACCAGCAGACCATTTGTGGTGGAACAAACAGGGCAGAAAATGCGCTACAGTACGCTTAAAGAAATGTATTTCAGTAAAACACCAGCCGGTGATTACTTTTGGCTGTCCTTTCACATTTTGTGTGAAACAGCCGCTGTAATTGCAGCGCCATCCAGTCGTCTTGTGCTATCCTGCTGGCGTTTTTAATGCACTAAGAATAAAGTGAAACCATTTTGGAGCACAGATGCGGTGAGTGCCCTCTTGTTATTTCTACCTTTTGCTAAATAATTGAGAAATCCTTGTAACCGAATGGCCCTACAGAATAAAGATAAGGTGTCATTTGTAGCAAAAAGTGCACTGTGTAGAATCGGAAGACCCCAAAAAGTTACAAAATTACTTTTTATTTTTTTATTTTGCCCCACAAATATATTTTTTTTCTGGTTTCACAGCAAATTTTGTGGTGAAATGATTCTTGTCATTACAAAATCAAATTGGTGGTGCAAAAAACAAGCTCTCATATGGGTCTGTAGGTGAAAATTGAAAGTATTATGATTTTTAGAAGGTGAGGAGGAAAAAACGAAAGTGCAAAAATGAAAAATGGCCCGGTCTTTAAGGGGTTAAAGGAGTTGTTCAGGGATTTAAAACAAAGCTTTTTTTTTTTTTTTTTTTTTTTTAATGCAGCACCATACAAGTCCTCAGGTAGTGTGTGATATTATAACTTGGCTCCATTCACTTCAAAGAAACTGAGCTGCAATACAACACAAAGCCTGAGAAAAGGTGTGGTTCTGTTTTTGGAAGAAATAAACTGTGTTTTTGTATCCCAGGATAACCCCTTCAAAGATTTGGATGGATTTTACCAACCATTCTTCAGTTACAGATGGAGAAAACATCTACTTTTCCATATCTGCTATTCTTCTCATGTCAAAATGCAGAGTTGAGTTCCAGGTCACAAATAATTTATTTGCCAAAACAATATTTGCAGTTTCATAAACGTTGTATCTTTTGCTCATCTCAACTCCATTGTATATACATATTTTTGTAACTAGACTTAAATTAATAAAATTATTAAGGTTTTAGTGGTCTATAGGGAGATACAAATGTGAAACAAATCTTGCAGATTTATAAAACAAATATAAAATAAATGTTACAGAATTGTAAATGATAACGACTTCCTTGGGCTAGTGGGCTAAATGATACAGTAAGTATTGTTTTACATGATATTGTATGAACAAAAGGTGAGAGACTATCCGATGGGCGCCTTCCTGAATAACTAAAAATTGCCGAGAGTTTAAACAAGGCAATTTTATTGAAAATAGTGCAACATAAAAGTTTCGAATCCGTACTGGATTCTTCGTCAGGCAGAATGATTCACAAAGAAAATGCGCCAAGTTTTAAATGTACAAGTCCCACAGCTGCCGCCGGGTCACAGGGCAAAAATGGGAGGGGAAACATTACATCACTTTATACAATCTATATACAAAACTCCATATACATCTAAAACATTAATAATAATTAGATTAAATGTCAGAGACATTGAACTGTATTATTAGACTTGTGAAACAGAAAACAGTTTAAATGGACAAATTTCGCCCCTATACTTTCAATCTGACGTAGCAGCACTAGCCGCTGATTACGGGATGTGCTACATGTTGTTCAACAGTTAATCCCGAGAGCGGACCGATTCAGATGGCGCACAGATTATATACTTCACCGCTTATTGCAGCGCTGGAGCCGCAGGAAAAATAGCCCACTCTGACTCGGAACACATGAAAACACACTTCAAATACAGTGCTGCTATAAAAGAATGCAGCGCAAGCCAGCTCTTAAAGAGGTACGATGACTGACATATAAGTGTTCCAATAAGGAAAGTCCCATTGCAGACTCAATACAAAAATATATAGTGACTGCCGGTAATTAAAAATAAGGGGGTATATTAATAACTGCCTCTACAAAGTGATTAAATATATAAAACCAAAATGACATATACAAAATACATAGTGAACCCTCATTGCATTTGTATGGGAATCGCCCATTAAAAAGAATAAAAAGGCATGGTCACATCTCAACTCGAGATTCAATGTGTTTACACAAAGAACTTCAGAGGATAATGTTAATCGATGATAAAATAAATATTAAAACCTAGGGGTAGAATAAATACTGGATAAAAACTGGATAAAAACCGTTATCATACAAAAAAACAATTCTATACAAAAATTCTATATTGAATTAATTAATTACTTCAACATAGAAACCATGATACCATGTATCTAAAATCATAAATATCAAATATATCTGCCTGATGTGAATAGTAATGCAAGTTAAAAAACTAGAGAAATCACATACATCTACCTGATACGAATAATACGAGTTTAAAAAGCTAGAGATACAGGTAAAAAAAAAAAAAATAAAAACATGGGTGAGATTTATATTATCGTCTCTGTAATCTCATTAAGACCACGAGTGGAAATGGTGCCCAACTTGAAGATTCAATATACTTCACGTTTTTTTAGAAGTTCAAAACGATTGGAATTGTGCGCGCCGATGTAATCAATGGGAGTAACTTGAATGGGAGCTGCCTCATTTGGGTGTTGTAAGGTGCAATGACGTGATAGCCCATGAAGTAGAAATTGTTTTTTTAATGTTTTGTCGGTGCTTGTTGATCCTACAGTGCAAGGGTTGGATTTTTCTCCCTACATACTGGAGACCACACACTCAATGAGGTATATCACGAACGAAGACTGACAGGTGAGTTTGTGTTTGATCTGAAATGACTCACTAGTAGTATATGATGTGATAGCTGTTACGCCGAGCGCTCCGGGTCCCCGCTCCTCCCCGGAGCGCTCGCTACACTCTCGCTCCCGCAGCGCCCCGGTCAGATCCACTGACCGGGTGCGCTGCGATACCGCCTCCAGCCGGGATGCGATTCGTGATGCGGGTGGCGCCCGCTCGCGATGCGCACCCCGGCTCCCGTACCTGACTCGCTCTCCGTCGGTCCTGTCCCGGCGCGCGCGGCCCCGCTCCCTAGGGCGCGCGCGCGCCGGGTCTCTGCGATTTAAAGGGCCACTGCGCCGCTGATTGGCGCAGTGGTTCTAATCAGTGTGTTCACCTGTGCACTCCCTATGTATACCTCACTTCCCCTGCACTCCCTCGCCGGATCTTGTTGCCATTGTGCCAGTGAAAGCGTTCCCTTGTGTGTTCCTAGCCTGTGTTCCAGACCTCCTGCCGTTGCCCCTGACTACGATCCTTGCTGCCTGCCCCGACCTTCTGCTACGTCTGACCTTGCTTCTGTCTACTCCCTTGTACCGCGCCTATCTTCAGCAGTCAGAGAGGTTGAGCCGTTGCTAGTGGATACGACCTGGTCACTACCGCCGCAGCAAGACCATCCCGCTTTGCGGCGGGCTCTGGTGAACACCAGTAGTGACTTAGAACCGGTCCACTAGCATGGTCCACGCCAATCCCTGTCTGGCACAGAGGATCCACCTCCTGCCAGCCGGCATCATGACAATAGCATTAATTTTATGTCTAATCTCTTTACAGCACAGGCAGCACTTCACTCCACTTCTAAAACTCCCCGAAGGTAAATCATCTCTTACGTTTTTATATCTGTGTTGTCGAATCTGACTCGGAGCCAGCAGATTTTTCAAAGTCGGAGCCCTCCGAAAGGTTACTTGCGGGCAATCTGATATTTTCCCTTTAAGGTGTATGTCATTTAGCAAGATATGCCAGTTCTTCTTTAAAACCTCAAGTATTCTGTTTGAGGAGTTGCTAAAAGTTGTAATAAAATTAGTTTTTTGTACAGCAACAACCTTATTCCTTATTTTTTCAGAGTGCAGGCATTCTTTCTGTGTTTTCTTATGTGCTTGTTGTAAAGCCTGTTTTATGATTATTTTGGGATACTTTTTTTCTTTGAACCTGGTCTCTAAGATTCTGGCTTCATACTGTCTTCCGTACAGTTTTTACAAATCCGCTGAAACTGGCTAAAGGGAACATTTTTGAGCCATTGCTTATAATGCCCGCTGTTAAATTCCAAGTAGCTATTAACATCAACACTTTTAAAAAAGGTAGAAGTAATAAAATTGCTATTATCATGGGAAATGCACAGATCCAGAAAATGTATTTAATTTCTGCTGGCCTCTAATGTAAATTGTAGTCCCCAATCGTTGGTATTCAAAGTTTCCAGGAGGATCTCGGAGGCATTGTCTGGACCATTCCATATAAAAAATAAATCATCAATGTATCTCTTATACATAATAATAAAAGGGGTGATTTGGGGGTTAAGTATGTAGGGAGAACAATCCAACCCTTGCACTGTAGGATCAACAAGCACCGACAAAACATTTAAAAACAATCTCTACTTCATGGGTTATCACGTCATTGCACCTTACAGCACCCCAATGAGGCAGCTCCCATTCAAGTTACTCCCATTGATTACATCGGCGCACACAATTCCAATCGTCTTGAACTTCTAAAAAAACGTGAAGTATATTGGATCTTCAAGTTGGGCACCATTTCCCCTCGTGGTCTTAATGAGATTACAGAGACGATAATATAAATCTCACCTGGTTTTTTTTTTTTTTTTTTTTACCTGTATCTCTAGCTTTTTAAACTCGTATTATTCGTATCAGGTAGATGTATGTGATTTCTCTAGTTTTTTAACTTGCATTACTATTCACATCAGGCAGATATATTTGATATTTATGATTCTAGATACATGGTATCATGGTTTCTATGTTGAAGTAATTAATTAATTCAATATAGAATTTTTGTATAGAATTGTTTTTTTGTATGATAACGGTTTTTATCCAGTTTTTACCCAGTATTTATTCTACCCCTAGGTTTTAATATTTATTTTATCATCGATTAACATTATCCTCTGGAGTTCTTTGTGTAAACACATTGAATCTCGAGTTGAGATGTGACCATGCCTTTTTATTCTTTTTAATGGGCGATTCCCATACAAATGCAATGAGGGTTCACTATGTATTTTGTATATGTCATTTTGGTTTTATATATTTAATCACTTTGTAGAGGCAGTTATTAATATACCCCCTTATTTTTAATTACCGGCAGTCACTATATATTTTTGTATTGAGTCTGCAATGGGACTTTCCTTATTGGAACACTTATATGTCAGTCATCGTACCTCTTTAAGAGCTGGCTTGCGCTGCTTTCTTTTATAGCAGCACTGTATTCGAAGTGTGTTTTCATGTGTTCCGAATCAGAGTGGGCTATTTTTCCAGCGGCTCCAGCGCTGCAATAAGCGGTGGAGTATATAATCTGTGCGCCATCTGAATCGGTCCGCTCTAGGGATTAACTGTTGAACAACATGTAGCACATCCCGTAATCTAATCAGCGGCTAGTGCTGCTACGTCAGATTGAAAGTATAGGGGCAAAATTTGTCCATTTAAACTGTTTTCTGTTTCACAAGTCTAATAATACAGTTCAATGTCTCTGACATTTAATCTAATTATTATTAATGTTTTAGATGTATATGGAGTTTTGTATATAGATTGTATAAAGTGATGTAATGTTTCACCTCCCATTTTTTGCCCTGTGACCCGGCGGCAGTTGTGGGACTTTCTTTGTGAATCATTCTGCCTGACGAAGAATCCGGTCCGGACTCAAAACTTTTATGTTGCACTATTTTCAATAAAATTGCCTTGTTTAAACTCTCGGCAATTTTTAGTTATTCAGGAAGGCGCCCATCGGATAGTCTCTCACCTTTTGTTCATACAATACTTTAAACACCGGACTGAGAAGTTAGGAGAATCGGACACCGAGGTTGCCACCTGTCATCGACTTGAGCGAGTCTACATGCCATCTCAGGTGTTGTACTCTTAGTACAACACCACACGGTAAGGTGCAATTTATCCATACACCTTTCTTGTTCATCCCGCAGTATTACACCAGGAGCGCACCTCTTTTCTTTTTATAATTGTTTTACATAAGACTGACTTACTGGATGAAAAGTTGTGTTGTCCCTATTGTGTTCCTTATTTATATTGACTACAGAGCTTTTCACCAAGAAGCTTAGAGTCAGGTAGCGTAAATGTGTGCTGTATACTGAATATATAAAATAGAAGGATTGCTATTATCTTACGTTTTATAATGAATTGCTTCAACTGAGTAAAATTGTATTTAATACTTCTTACAGGGCTCCTGTCATTTAGAAACATGTTCAACATGTCACATGTCAAAAGTTTTGTTCATTGTGGTCTAAGTGTTCACACCCTAACGGATGCCTTGATATTGATGATAGGATCCCTTTACTCTCCAGATTGCCGTGATCACCGTCCAGTTGCAGGGAGTCAGCTCTATAAACTTATAATAGAGCAGTGTGGCTAGTGGCCAGTCAGGAAGTGAAGTCAGGTCTGAACAGGCAGATTTCAAGTGTTCACAACTTTTGACATGTTTGTATGAAATTCAAAGAAAAGAGTTCCAATGAGACCGTATCACTTCACTTGGCCATGTTAGATGTATAGACTGCCCAGGTGGGCAAAATTCGAGCAGACTTCCAAATGTTTGACTACAATGTGGCAGATTTATCAAAACCGGTGCAGAGTGGTGCAGTTTCCCATAGAACCAGAATCAGATCACTTCCATTACTTTTCAGAGGCTTTTTCCTTTGCACAGGTTTTGATAAATCTCCCCAAATATGTCCAATATGAACTTCGTGAATTAGGATTTATTCCAGCAAAAATGTAATACATGTAGACATGTAAGAAGCTTAACAAAGATGATATGTATCAATGACAAAACATTAAAGTTTATATTGCAAAAGAAATAATGGTGTTGTGTAAATTTTTTGTATGTAGAAAAGGGGAGAAGGGAACTCTGCAACAAAATGCCCAAGGGGTACTCCCGTGGAAAACTTTTTTTTATTTTTTTTAGATCAACTGGTGCCAGAAAGTTAAACAGATTTGTAAATTACTTCTATTAAAAAATCTTAATCCTTCCAGTACTTTTTAGGGGCTGTATACTATATTACCTCTGTAGTATACAGCCCCTAAAAAGTACTGGAAGGATTAAGATTTTTTAATAGAAGTAATTTACAAATCTGTTTAACTTTCTGGCACCAGTTGATAAAAAAAAAAAAAGGTTTTCACGGGAGTACCCCTTTAATGTCTATTTCTTTATATATACAAAGAATTAGCAATACTTGCAACTTAATAAACCACCTGCTGAAGGTGAAATCAAAGTCTTTTTTTAAGCAATCCAGTGTAGTTTGCTCCAATAAATGTACTGCACCAAGATGCCGCTTGGAGTTTCGTGGGGCTTTACATCAGTACTTCTCAAGGGTGGTCCTCAAGTACCCCCAATAGGTAATTTTTTCAGGATTTCCTTAGTCTTTCACAGGTGATTTAATTTATAGTTAGTGAATCAGGCATCACCATAGTTATATCACCTGTGAAAGGCTAAGTAAATCCTGAAAACATGACCCGTTGGGGGTACTTGAGGACCGCACTTGAGAAACACTGCTTTACATGTTCTTCTTCCAAGAGATTAGTGAACTGCTTAGATTATTGTGTGTATCATTTCAGAGAGCTTTCTTCCTTCCTCAGATATGTATCTTAGCTGGGGGGCATGGCCTGCATGGGAAGCTTAGCTGTTGCGTGTGCGCCAAGCTCCCGCTATTTTGTGGCAATTACCCTGAATATTGACCTTGTGGCTGGTCTACTGCTCACCTGGGTGGTGCTGGGAGGTCCGGATATTCCTTTTGTGGTTTCAACACACCAATTCAATTGGTCTCCTACCAGTACTTGTATATTTTATGATAAACTAGCTGAGTACCCGGCGTTGCCCGGTTTTTCGTTCCTCATCCTTGTTGGGGAGGAAAATCAACAAAGGAGAAAGCTTTTGACTTCAAATCCCATCCCCATATATTGTTGTCATATCCAAACCCCATATCTCGTCATCATACCCCGACCTCCTATCCCGTCCTCCTATCTCGACCTCCTATCCCGTCCTTCTATCCCGTCCTCCTATCTCGAACTCCTATCCCGTCCTCCTATCTCGACCTCCTATCTCGTCCTCCTATTTCAACCCCCTATCCCGTCCTCCTATCTCCACCTCCTATGCCAACCTCCTATCCTGTCCTCCTATCTCGACCTCCTATCCCGACCTCCTATCCCGACCTCATATCCTGACCTCCTATCTTGACCAATACAATACAGAAATGTAGGTGCACTACCGTGGTAGATGTATACAATGACATTGGCTAATCCCTCAACACTGATGTTAAAATTGAGACATTCGCCAGTGTATCCTTATATTAAGGACACACCAGAGCCCGCACACCAACGCCAAGGTTTCTCAGATGGCACGGGACCTAACGCTAACCTACCTGTGCGTAATAAGCAAAAACCAGGAGCCAGTGGGCAATTACAGCAGCACTAGGTCGACATGTAGCCTGCTCCCAGTTCCCTCCAGCGTGACTAAGCACACATACAATGGAAGGGGGGAGAGAGGCTACAAGCCCCACCCAAGTTGGCTGATATAGGTGCATGGCCTCACAGGTGCAACCCTAATGCTGCCTGGAAAATGTTCAAGGCGCATTAACATATGGAGTTTACACACCTCCACGTATAAATTTACAAACAACAACAAAAAACGTGGTCTCAAATGGCTGGAGGTGCTCAACCCCAAATGCAGTTGTGCATATATACTGGGGGAGCAGATCCTGCCCTTGTAGTCCGTTGCTAGGGGCGATCCCCAGCATAAAAATGCATACAATGGAGGATGCCTGCAGCGGACCACAAGTGCCACAATAGAATCCTACACCAGATCTGTATCTCCACCTCCTATGCCGACCTCCTATCCCGACCTCCTATCTCAACCTCCTATCCCGTCCTCCTATCTCGACCTCCTATCTCAACCTCCTATCCCGTCCTCCTATCCCGTCCTCCTATCTTGACCTTCTATCCCGTCCTCCTATCCCATCCTCCTATCTCGACCTCCTACCTCGACCTCCTATCCCGTCCTCCTATCTCGACCTCCTATCCCGACCTCCTATCCCGTCCTCCTATCTCGACCTCCTATCCCGTCCTTCTATCCCGTCCTCCTATCTCGACCTCCTATCCCATCCTCCTATCCCATCCTATCTCAACCCCCTATCCCGTCCTCCTATCTCCACCTCCTATGCCAACCTCCTATCCCAACCTCCTTTCTCAACCTCTTATCCTCTCCTCCTATCTCGACCTCCTATCCCAGCCTCCTATCCCGACCTCCTACCCCGACCTCCTATCTCGTCCTCATATCCCGTCCTCATATCCCATCCTCATATCCTGTCCTCCTATCCCGTCCTCCTATCCCTACCATCCCGTCCTCCTATCCTCTTATCTCGACCTCCTATCTCGACCTCCCATCCCGTCCTCATAACCCGAACAGTAATATGTGTACCAGGTATTGAAATATCTCCAGCCGTACAGAAGTTATGTGAGAGCATGCATTTCCCATTGATTTGCATGGGACTTTAAACAAAAATCCCGACCCTCACAAATGTGGGTAGTTAAGGGTTAAATTAACTATCCTATATTTTAAGTGGACATATAAGTAACATGTAACCAAGTATTATCGAAATGTCTCCAGCCGTTTGGAAGTTATGCAGTTACATATATTTTCGAGAAAAAAATAGTATAACGAAAAAAGACTCCAGCTCACCATGGGTGCCATTAGGTCAAGGAGATACATCTGCAGGGAGCACGAGAGCGGAAAGCCGAGCCATATCCTCGGTGAACCAGCTGATCCAAGTAGGAGATATGGGGAAGAGGGAACTCCAGCTCCACAGTGGATAAAATGTTACCTTTAATGGTACATGTTAAAAAGAAAATCCAAAAATGAACAAAAAAGACAAACAGTGCTCTGGTGAGTTAAAAAACCACATCCACCGACACGTTTCGGACCGCTAACAGTCCTTAGTCATCGTGCTACATCCTAACCGGACAACTGCCTTATATATACTAGATAGTATATCAAAGTCACATGACAGACTACGTCACAATCTGAGCCACACCTGTTGCATAATAGCTGATAATCAAAAATGCGGCGAGCAAATAATAGATATAAATATGGTAAGCTTGTGGGAAAACTCAATATATGTAAGCTAAATCACTTCTGTAATTCATACCTTTCGGATATCTCGTGTCTAACATTAGTATCCAAAAGGCTTCACGCTTCAAAAAGACACGTGACCAGTCTTCACCTCTTCCTGGCGGATGCACCCTTTCAATGCCGCAAACTTCTATGGAAGACACATCCCCTTGATGGATATCATGGATGTGTTTTGCAAGACCTGATAGAGAACGCATGTTGAAAGTCGCAGCATGTGAATTATGGAAGTGTAGTCTGTCATGTGACTTTGATATACTATCTAGTATATATAAGGCAGTTGTCCGGTTAGGATGTAGCACCATGACTAAGGACTGTTAGCGGTCGGAAACGAGTCGGTGGACGTTGGTTTTTAACTCACCAGAGCACTGTTTGTCTTTTTTGTTCATTTTTGGATTTTCTTTTTAACATGTACCATTAAAGGTTACATTTTATCCACTGTGGAGCTGGAGTTCCCTCTTCCCCATTTCTCCTACTTGGATCAACATATATTTTCCATAGACTTGTATGGGACTTTAAACATAAACCCCGCCCCTGGCAAATGGGGGTGAGTAAGGGTTAAATCACCTATCCTATGTTTGTTGCTGACATATAAGTAACATGTGTGCCAAGTTTCATGTTAATAGCCTCTGACTGTGTGATATGTTGGATCAGCCATTGACTAAACCACCTCCAGTCTGAGAGGGGTGGGGTGCACGGCTAAAGAGGGTGCCACACCCCCCAACTTACACAGTAAAAACAAAAGGAAAAATAGCCCGCACAACAACCTAATACACAGGTGCCCGCTGCTGTGGCAAATACAAAATGTACAAAAAAGGACTTCCGGTTCCGGCGCGGCCATGTGAGGAGCGGAGGGACGGAGCTCCTGTACCCCACACCCCAGAACGGCACAGTACCGGGCGACTTTGCCCCGCTCGCGGTCCCTGCACGGACCTGCTCCCCCGTGAGGGCTCCGGAGACCAGCCAGCAGCGGAGATCTCACTCCCCGTGCTTTACCGGACAGCGCAGCGATCTCGGAGTTCCGGAAGCTGAATGCGATAGTGGGCGCCGGGATTACAGCTGGGCGGCCTGAAGAAGACTGCGGAAAACCCGGTGAGCACAAAAACTGGTGCCCGCAGTCAGGACAAGCCCCGGGGCGGGTAGAGGGGGCCCTCATCGGGTGCACTCAGCTGGTTACCTACACAGCGCCACTCAGCGCCATCTTGGCCCCTCTGAGCCACCACTGACTATTCTTCCCTGTCCCCTGCTGAGCTGCTATTGCAACAGGGCATTCCCACACTGGCTATAGGGAGTGACTACATAACGGACATAACAGCCAAGTCATGGATAAATTTGTCCACAAGGGACCTCAGGGCCCGGCGGTCTCTGGATTGCACGCATCTCCTGCGCCCTCTGGGCCCCCCCCGCCCCCCTACCCCTCAGCACGAGACCACAAACGGCGCCTCTATTTCTGCTGCAATGGAAGTGACTGGTAGCCAACTCCTGTTCTCTCAACTTGCAGAGTCCCCTGGTCTGGGGGTCCAGCTCTCAGATGCCATGGCCGCAGGACCCTCTGTGGGGGGTTTACCGGCCCACCCTGATCTACAGGCACTGGCCGCAGTGCTAGTTTCTCTCATCACCCCCACGATACAGAGAACTTTAGAAAATACCATACGTGACACCCTAACGCAGATACGCACGGATTTGGGCGCTCAGGAGGGCCGCATTGGCGAGATGGAGCATAGAATTGTTGCGCTTGAGGATGAGAACAGCGGCCTGGCTACTAAATTGCGCCAAATGGACACAGATTTATGCTATGTTAGCGGAAAGCTGGAAGATTTAGAGAACCGTTAACGACGCAGCAATCTGCGTTTGGTAGGCGTTACTGAGTCGCTCCTTCCTGCGGACCTTCAAGATTTTTGCGAGAGTGATCTACCTAAGGCGCTGGGTCTGCCACACAAATGCAGGGTGGAGAGGGCACACCGTATAGGCAAATTGCCTGACCGTAATGTTGCTTCCAAGGCGGGTGTAGATGGCCGTCCGCGTCAAGTCATATTTAAACTGCTCGACTACAACGACAAGGTTAGCATCCTGAGAGCGTTTCGAAAGCGCACAACACCTCTGACATTCCGTAACAAGAAGATGCTGATATTTGAAGATTTTTCGGCTGATGTAGCGAAGAGAAGGAAAGCTTTCAGCAATGTTTGCACTGCCTTATACAATGCCAAACGCCGCTTTCAACTGCAATACCCAGCCACATTAAAATTGCACATGCCGGATGGATCTTTTCGCTCCTACCAGACTCCGTCAGCAGCCGAGGCGGAACTGCGAGATGTGCTAGCGGACCACCAGAGACACCCAAGACATTCACCTGCCCGCCAGGACCCCTCAAGAGATCAAGGTCCCCTGGCACAGAGACCCGCCCGTCGTAAGGAGGGCAGGGACCGATCACCTGCAGAGGGAAGGAAGAGAAAGAAGTCTCCAAAACGGAGGAGCAGAAGCCGTAGTAGCAGATCCTCGTCACCGGACTGAATCCCAGTCTTCCAGCTATTGTTTCCACGCACCCCCCCTCTCTTTTTTTTTCTTTCTTTTCCCCCAGCTTCCGATAAAGTACACGGACATGCGGTCTTGCAGAGCAGCTGATCCAGGATGACATCATAGAAGCTACTCTCATTTCTACCACGGCTGAGAATATAGGACTGCACTGTATAACGGGTATTGTTCATCCTTATCCCCTGTGCTTGACTCTTGGGACTTGAGATTTTGAGTTATTGGCCATAATATTTTGAGGGGACTGTTCCATTATTACAGATTGGACCATGGCGGCTCTTTGTATATCGTTAATGGGTATGTTTCGGGAGTGGGGCGGGGTCATGTGTACGGGTGGGTGTGGGGAGGGGTGTTCCTGTCTCCTCTCATGTCTGAAAAAAGTGAAGTCCACATCCAGTCAGGGGGTTGCCATTTTTCCACACAGGGCTTCCCTCACTGTTGGAGTTACAGATATGGTTTTTTCATGTTTTTTTTATAATTTAAATGTTTTTTTCTTACGAACTGCGCAGGCAGGGGCACACTCTACGTTGAAAGGTTCAGGATTACTGTGGCGCTCCCCTTCTGCGAGCTCTTGTCATGTGCTGAGGTACTTCGATAACTTGTGCTGGCGATCCCTGCTCTTCCCCTGTCTGCCCATAGTCCTGGGAGTTTCCCTTGGGTGGGTTTTTGTGTTGTGTCCCTACGTCTCCCTGTGCATTACTGTTACCCTTCCTCACTGTATTCACGATGTGTAGAATTGTTTCGTGGAATGTGAAGGGTCTAAGATCACCTCAGAAGAGAATGTCCATCCTTCGATATCTCAAGCGCTTGAGGCCGGATGTGGTTCTTTTGCAGGAGACACATTTGACCGCAACCGATTTCCCTAGAATGAGGAAGTTGTGGGTGGGTAGTGTGTATGGTTCCCCGGCGGTGGACCGAAAGGCGGGTGTATTGATTCTGATACACAAGGCATTCCAACACCATTTGATCTCCCATACACATGATGATGCGGGACGTCTTTCCCATATTTCCTTAATACATGGCGAGCAATCTTATGCTATTTATAATGTATATGCACCGAATGGAGATAACGCCTCTTTCTTTCGTTCCCTAACAGATGAGTTAACTAGTTCAGCAGGTCTGCAGGTAGTGGTTGGAGGTGACCTGAACTCGGTGGTGGATCCTCTGGTGGACAGGAGAGGGGCGACATCGACGCCAGTGGCCATCCGACAGAGTGACAGGGTCCTGCAACCGTTTCTGTCCAGTACAGGCTTGGTGGATGCCTGGAGACATTTTCATCCCGATGGTCGTGAGTATACGCACTACTCCCACACACACAATTCCTGGTCCCGAATTGATTACCTCATGATTAGTCCTTCCCTTTGCCCTAGGGTGACTGTAACGGACATCTCTGACCTGATCATTTCTGACCACTCCCCTGTAGTGTTGGAGTTTCGGCAATCACACCCGAAGGGGACTGACTTTTTGTGGCGCTTCCCTTCTTATTTAGCGAAGGATGAGTCTTTTCAAGATCTTCTTCGGGGGTGGTGGCTGGAATTTCAAACTGACAATGCCCAACATGAAGGGGACCCTGCCCTTTTCTGGGAGACAGCCAAGGTAGTCCTGAGAGGTAAAATAATGGCCTATCATTCCACGTTAAAGCGTAAGTCGCAAGAGGGACATGCGGCCGCCAGTTCTCGCTTAGCCGCAGCATATTCCAAGTTTGTATCTTCCTCGACCCCCCCCAATAAACTGGCGTGGCAGACAGCGCGTGCCGACTATGAACTATGGTTAGACAGGAGGGAGCGAGTTTATCGCTCACATTACGATCTCCAGCTGTTTAAACAGGGAAACAAGGCAGGTCGCTTGCTGGCTAGACTAGCGAAGGGCCCACATTCATCAGCGCATGTGCTTGCTCTGAAGGACACCCAGGGCCAAATTAGTAGAGACCCGAAGGCTGTAAGTGCTCTATTGGGTGCTTACTATGCGGACTTGTACTCCGCTCCACCTGACGCAGGTACAGAGGGCCGGGACTTTTTGGACAAAGTGAGTCTCCCAAAGTTGTCTGAGGACCAACGACGAGAGCTGAACATAGCCATCACAGTAGAAGAGGTTAGGGGGGCTATCAGATCTCTAGCCAATGGGAAGGCCCCGGGACCGGACGGTTATCCGGGGGAATTTTATAAACCCCTAGTTGATCAGGTCACTCCTGCCCTGACGGCTTACTTTAATGGTGTCCTGTCTGGTGGAAACTTGTCGGCGGGAGCAAAACTAGCCTTCATTAAGGTTCTCCCCAAGCCGGGCAAGGATCCGCTGGATCCTGGCTCCTATCGTCCAATATCACTTATTAATCAGGATGTTAAATTACTTACCAAAATATTAGCGGACCGGTTAGCGAAACTGTTGCCCGAGTTGATAGGGGATCATCAAGTGGGTTTTGTAAAAACGCGTTCAGCTGTCACGAACATACGGAAGGTTCTAGCGGTCATGGATAGTGTAGGCAGAAGGCCTGCGGTTATGCCCCACCCTGCACTGCTCGCTCTAGATGCGGAAAAAGCGTTCGATAATGTCCGGTGGGATTGGTTGCATTTGGTTCTAGAACGCTTTGGTATCACAGAGAAGTTCAGTGGTTTCCTGGAAAACCTCTATTCTGGCCTGGCAGCCAGGGTGTATACCCCGGGCTTTTTGTCTCCATATATCCAACTGCATAGAGGGACACGACAGGGGTGTCCTCTATCGCCCCTTTTGTTTGATTTAGCAATTGAACCCTTGGCGCGCTTTTTGCTCGCTTCGGACACGTACAAGGGTATAGCGGTGGGTTCCAGAGAACTCAAAATATCCTTGTTTGCAGATGATGTGCTAATGTTCTTGGATGACCCAGGGCGGGATGTTCCCAAGGTATTGTCTTTTCTAGCCGGGGTGGAAGGTTTCATGGGCTATAAAGTGAACGCATCCAAAAGTGTGCTCCTTCCTTTGGGGAAGGGCCCGCCTCACTGGGAGCGGATGGCTGGGGATTTAGGGATCACTTATAGCACTTCTTCCATTCTCTACCTGGGGATTAGGATAGGGAGAACCGCGGATACACTATATGCGTTGAATTTTACCCCGGTGATTAAGAAGATAGTGGACGAGTTGGCACGGTGGAAAGACCTTCCGCTGTCCTTTATGGGACGTTGTCATCTGGTGAAGATGATAAGTTTTCCCAGGCTACTTTACCCTCTGCAGACACTCCCAATATTGCTGAAGCACGTAGATGTCAGGACACTCAACGCAGCATTCACTAAATTCATATGGCATGGGAAGAGACCCAGAATTGCGCTTAAAAAGTTGATGCTGTGTAGGATGGAAGGGGGGGTCAACCTTCCCAATGTGAGGGGTTACAACTTGGTATGCTTGTTCCGCAATGTGATGGATTGGTTGCATGATTCATCATACTTCTCTAACCTATTGATTGAGCGAGAGCTGGCGGCACCGTGGTCATTGACAGCCCTACTACATACTTCCTACACTAAGCTACCCCCGCAGGTCAAGAGCTCGCAGGTCCTTAGGGATACCATTATTACATGGAAGGAACTCCGTAAGACTTTTGGCCTATCGCACTTGTTATCCAAGCGAATGCCACTCAGAGGACACCCTGAATTCTCTCAAGGGACTTCATCTACCTGGCTTGCTCTTTGGGAGAGGGAGGGGGTTTTGAGGGCTAGTGATTTGTGGGACGAGGATCGAAGGTCATGGCTTTCACCTGCAGAGATGGTAACAAAATTCTCTTTACCCCAAACTCAATTGATCTATGCAAATCAATTATACTCCTTTTGTTCGACCCGACTTAGGAACCTGACAGTGGAAGCCCCTGTCCACTCTTTTGATGACATAGTAGGGGATGGTCCGAGGAAGACTTCCATTTCCCAATTATACCTAGCTTTACGGGGGAGACTTTTAAAATTCGACCCAAAACGCCTGTTTACCACATGGGAGAGATGGACTGGGGACCCAGACATTCATGAGACTATACTTACGGGATGGGAAGCGGTTTGTAAACAGGTTATCAATGAACGATGGAGGGAGACCTATTTTAAAGTTTCCCACGCAGCCTTGTACGGCTTTAATATCCCACCGTCGCCTTGTTTCCCTGAGCGTATAACACACTGCCCCAAATGTCTTACACCTATGACAAATCTTTTTCACGGGATCTGGGACTGTGCTCACTCGGCTGGCTACTGGCGCTCGATCTGCTCCTACATCAGAGACCACTGGCGGGTAAGTCTTCCTTTTAAGGTTCAGACCCTTATATTTCACCAGCTTCGTCCTCCGGAGGAGGATCGGACGGGGATCCAGAGGATCCCTAAAATAATACATGTGGTCTTGCTGGTTGCTCTCCGATGCTTGTTTCTCCGGTGGTTGGAGGACCGGGTACCGGACCTGCAATTATTGATAACTCAATTGAAGTTCTTTTTAGGGGTAGACAGATTGGATGCTGAACGCCATTGCAACTCTGGCACAGCACGTTTCTTCGAAAAGTGGACACCGTTCATTGTTACACACTATAATCCCCGGGAGGTAGCCGACATTGTATATCCTTTTAGACACACCACATGGTACCTTACGGAATCATTGAAAGGGACGTTGGGGGCATTACAGCTTCCTGATTCAGTTTAGACTGTAAGGATTAAGCTTATTGAATCCTTGGGGAGAGAGGGAATCCTGCATCACTTCACTACAGCACCTCAGTATTTGTCATTTTTAAGACAGTTATTGTATTGTATGTTGGATCGCGGTCCGTTATTTTCCCAGATGGGGATCGTGATATTTCTGATATGTTTTTGTGTTATTCTGAAAATGTTGAATAAAAATATATTGCAAAAAAAAAAAAAAAAAAAAAATGTACAAAAAAGAAAGTTGCAACAGCACTCTTGGTCAAAAAATGGAGGCTCTTAGCGCACTTTTTGATCAAAATGTGTCCCCCCATCCACCACGCGGAGGTGGCCTCATCTCGGATGGGACCCTAACATGATAACTCACCTCTGCTGTGCATATAGCCTCTGACTGTGTGACATGTTGGATCAGTCATTGACTAAATCACCTTCAGTCTGAGAGGGGTGGGGTGCACGGCTAAAGAGGGTGCCACACACCCCAACTTACAAAGTAAAAACAAAAGGAAAAATAGCCCGCACAACAACCTAATACACAGGTGCCCGCTGCTGTGGCAAATACAAAATGTACAAAAAAGAAAGTTGCAACAGCACTCTTGGTCAAAAAATGGAGGCTCTTAGCACACTTTTTGATCAAAATTCCTTTTGTTTTTACTTTGTAAGTTGGGGTGTGTGGCACCCTCTCAGACTGGAGGTTTGTTTAAAATTCAAACCAATTATTTATTAATTAACCACTCTGGCCGCCACCATTTACTCCAAAGTAGTGCACATTAATAACAAACAGTAGACAACAGGATCCTTATACAATGGGTGTTTGGATACTCACACCCATAGTATTATTTCTTTTTCCAAGTCACCGGATTATTTCTATGCACTATGTGCATTCATCATTGCACATAGTCCCATATAGTTAAGCAGCATAAATAGTCTATCATTGCACAGTCCAGTGTGAAATTCTGCAGTATAGGTGCCGTTGATATTGCACACAATCCCTTAGCAGCATATATTTTTTCACCACGTCCTGTGTTATTGCAGCTTATGTCCCAGATGGTAATTTGTACAACACACACTTCTTATTGCACAATGTCCATACATGTGTGTGATAAATACCCTCCTGCTGCAGTTGAAGTGTTTCCTCTGCAAATCTTCTGTGTCCAGTGCACGGATCGCGGTTGTGGTGGTCGGCAGCCGTCCCAATGCTGCGGTGTCCTCGGAGGTGATCAGTCCTGCAGTTAGCTGGAAGTGGAGCTGTTCTCCTGTGCTGTGAGCCGCTGTCCCCCTACTCCTCTGTGCTTGCAGGATCCCGGCTGTTAGCCTTCGTTGGTGGGGCCTGGTCCTTCACTTGGTCTCCCTGGCAACTCCCACTCTGCAAGATCTTCTGGGACTGCCGCACTGCTGTGCAAGGTGGTGCTGGAGGGCTGCCTACAATCCCCCTCTCCTCTCTGAAGGCATCAGTGGGTGGCCAGTGTCCCATAAACTCCTCCGGACTCTCCTGCAGTTTTGTCCTCTCTGGCCTGCCTTCTCACAATTGTGAGTACTGCTTTAGTCACTTCTGCCTGCCTCCTCTGGAATGTACAGGCCCTTATTTGCTTCTGGGCTTGCTGGGACTTTCAATTGTTGGAGGAATTGCTGTGGTCTCTGTGCTATCTTACTCTGAGACACCTGTGGATTGTCTCCTCTGGATTGTTCAGACCCTTTCTTGCTACTAGGCTTGCTGGGACTTATAATGGTTGGAGTGCTTGCAGCAGTCTTTGTGCTATCTTACTTGGAGACACCTGTGGACTGCCTCTTCTGGATTGTTAAGGCCCTTCCCTGTACCTGGGCTTTCTTGGACTTATAGTGGCTGGAGTGCTTGCTGTGGTGCTCTGTGCTATCTTACTTCTGAGTGCCTTTGTGTGCCGCTATGTGCACTCTGAGGCTAGCGGGCAGTCGCAGCGTGAATTTGCTGCTCAGGCGCCCCTCTCTACTAAAGTGGCGGCCAATGCTGCAAAGGCGTTAAGTCAGTTCTCTAGACCTGCGGGGTCCCCTGGCAGTTCCTCCCCTGGTCTGTCCATGTCTCTGGCTGATTATTCTCAAGGTCCGCCGCCTCTCCCTTCCCCTGAACGGATGCAGAATGATGTGATTACTTTGGATCAGCGCTTTACTGAAATCTTGAATGCTATTACTTCATGTCACACCTCCATGATCTCTATAGTTGATGAGCTTAGATGAGAATTCATCATTTTCCGTCATAAGACGGACCATGGAGAGGGGAGCACAGAGTTTCTGCAGTAGAGGATACCCTATGCCCTGTCCCTCAGAAAATTGCTGACTTACAGCATCAATTCAAGGGAGTGGTGGACAGAGCTGATGACTTTGAAAATCGCCTCCGGTGTAATAATGTTCGGCTGGTGGGCCTTCCAGAAAAGGCAGAGGGGGGCGATCCTGTGGCATTCCTCGAATCCGGGCTCAAAGAGATTTTGCCTGCGGAGACCTTCTCTCCCTTCTTCTCAGGGGAATGGGCTCATAGGGTCCCAGCTAGGCCTCCAGTCCCGAGGGGGGCACCCCAAACTTTCCTAAAATCCTGCACTTCAAAGATGGAAGCGCTATCCTGCATGCTGTGCAGCTTAAAGGGGAGGTTCTCTTCGGTGACAGCAGAGTCTCCTTCTACCCGGACTTCTCCATGGAATTAAGAAAGCAACGCACCCAATTTACGGAAGTTAGAGTGAAGCTTCACTCCAAGGGATATCGTTATGCCATGTTGCACCCAGCTCGCCTCAGAGTGGTAGACGGTACCTCCACAAAATTCTTCACTTCACCCGCTGAGGCACTGCAGTGGGCAGAGGCTGCTTCTCAAACTGCTCAGCAGCTGGACTGATCTCCCTATTGGACTGCCTGTTCCCCTTCTAGTTAACTAGTGCTTAAGGGAGCTGAGTGCTGGTAGTCCGAGGTATGAGTTCCCGTTAGGACCATCCCATGATAGTGGGTTAAAGGGGTAACCGAACTAAGCAGCTCTCACACTCACCCAATTTTGTTCTTGTTTAGGGTCTAGGTCTGCACTTGTTCAGTTAGTGTTAGACAGGGAATTGTTTTGGAAATGTTTTATAGTTCTTATCTGTTGCTGTTCTTCTGTGTTGTTGTGTCTTGTCCGTCTGTTTGTGGTCTGGTTGAATGTGGTGTGTCTGGGAGCTCTCCTCATGAAGCAATATATACATGCCACATTTTCCCCTACCTCTTCTTTTTTGTTCCATGATGGGGTCCCTTAAAGTACTCAGGTGAAATGTCTGTGGCCTTAATTTCATATTTAAGAGGGTGTTGTGGCTTGACTCTGTTAAGCGTCTCTCCCCTCATGTAATCTGTTTACAAGAAATCCCCCTTACGGGTCAGAAGGTATTGGCCCTTAAGAGAGCGTGGGTGGTGAGGGGGTATCATTCTTCTTATTCATCTTCAGCTAAAGGGGTTTCTGTGTTGGTGTCTAAGTTCCTCCCATTGGTGACCTCACAAGTCTCCTGTGATCATTTTGGCAGATATGTTTTCCTCCACTGTTCTTTGTCTTCTTTCTGTTTCACGTTGGTCTCTTTGTATGTGCCTTCTCCTTTTCATAGTGCTCTGTTAGATTTACTTACCGAAAAGCTGACTTCTTTTCCTTCTGACCCTATTCTTTTTATATGAGATTTTTATAGGATCCTCAGCTCGATCACACCAGTGCTGTGAACCCAGGATATTCTGCATTAGCTTCTTGGCGTCTGGCATTGGGTCTCACCTAACTCTGAAGATGGAAGTACCCTGATGAATCTGTTTTCTCTTTTTATTCCTCAGTGCATAAGTCCTCTCGTATTGATATCGTATTTGTCACACCTGACCTGCTACCAGCGATGAATGATGTGTGTTACACTACTAAAGGATCTCCGATCATTCTGCATTGATAGTTACTTTGTTCCTGGGACCCGTCCGTCCTCTCAGATATGGAGAATGCATCCAGGGTGGCTTCAGGCGGAGGAGGTTTCTTCTGCATTAGAAGTCGTACATAGTGATTATTGGGCACAAAATGCCTCTCACCTTATGTCTTAATCCAATGGGATGCCTTAAAAAGCGACTATAAGGGGGGCATTTGTGCCTGGGGTGGCTGGTAGGAGGATGGAGCTGGGAGCTTGAGAGAGGGTGTTGCAGACTGAAATAGGCAGCAGTAGTTAGGGACCCTACGCCTGATGCAGAAAGGGCATGGGCTAAGGTGCAAAGGTCTCTTTTGATTATACAGAAAGACCGAGTTCACTTGAAACTGGCAGATAGAGGAATGGACTTGTGTGAGTTTGGAGACAAAAATGGCAAATTTCTGGCTTATTTGTCTAGGAATAGCCATCCTGTGGCATCTATTCACTGTATTCGAACAAAAGATGGGGCACTTAGCTCTGACGCGGCGACTATTAACCCCTTGGGGACGGAGCCCATTATAACCTTAAGGACGGTAGCATTTTTTGCAAATTTGACCACTGTCACTTTAAGCATTAATAACTCTGGGACGCTTTTACTTATAAATTTGATTCAGAGATAGTTTATTCGTGACATATTCTACTTTATGGTAGTGGTAAATTTTGGTCGATACTTGCATCATTTCTTGGTGAAAAATTCCAAAATTTTATGAAAAATTTAAAAATGTTACATTTTTCTAACTTTGAAGCTCTCTGCTTGTAAGGAAAATAGACATTCCAAATAAATTATATATTGATTCACAAATACAATATGTCTACTTTATATTTGCATCATAAAGTTGAAATGTTTTTACTTTTGGAAGACGGAATTTTTTTTCAGGTTTGAAGTGGATTTGAAGGGCCTTCCTATTAGAAATACCCCACAAATGACCCAATTATAAAAACTGTACCCCTCAAAGTATCCAAAATGACATTCAGTAAGTTTGTTAACCCTTTAGGTGTTTCACAGGAATAGCAGCAAAGTGAAGGAGAAAATTCAAAATCTTCATTTTTTACCCTCGCATGTTCTTGTAGACCCAGTTTTTTTATTTTTACAAGTGGTAATAGGAGAAAAAGCCTCCAAAAATTTGTAACCCAATTTCTCTTGAGTAAGGAAACACCTCATATGTGTATGTAAAGTGTTCGGCAGGCACAGTAGAGGGCTCAGAAGGGAAGGAGCAACAATGGGATTTTGGAGTGAATTTTGCTGAAATGGTTTTTGGGGGGCATGTCACATTTAGGAAGCCCCTATGGTGCCAGAACAGCAGAAAACCTCACATGGCATACCATTTTGGAAACTACACCCCTCAAGGCACGTAAAAATGCAGTGAGCCTTAACACCACGCAGGTGTTTGATGACTTTTCGTTAAAATCGAATGTGTAAATAAAATAAAAAAAATTCCACTAAAGTGCAGTTTCTTCCCCAAATTTACAATTTTTACAAAGGGTTATGGAAGAATGCCCCCAAAATTTGTAACTCCATCTCTTCTGAGTATGGAAATACCCCATGTTAGGACGTAAAATGCTCTGCGGACGACAAACAATGCTCAGAAGAGGAGGAGCGCCATTGAGCTTTTGGAAAGAGAATTCGTTTGGAATGGTAGTCAGGGGCCATGTGCGTTTACAAAGCCCCCTGTGGTGCCAGAACAGTGGACCCCCCCACATGTGACCCCATTTTGGGAACTACACCCCTCACAGAATTTAATAAGGGGTGCAGTGAGTATGTACACCCCACTGGCGTTTGACAGATCTTTGGAACAGTGGACTGTGCATATGAAAAATAAATTTTTTCATTTTCACGGACCACTGTTCCAAAAATCTGTCAGACACATGTGGGGCGTAAATGCTCACTGTACCCCTTATTACATTACACGAGGGGTGTAGTTTCCAAAATGGGGTCACATGTGGGGGGGGGGGTCCATTGTTCTGGCACTATGGGGGCTTTGCAAACTCATGTGGCCTTCAATTCCAGACACATTTTCTCTTCAAAATCCCAATGGCGCTCCTTCTCTTCTGAGCATTGTAGTGCGCCTGCCGAACACTTTACATCCACATATGGAGTATGTTCTTACTCAGAGGAAATGGGGTTACAAATTTTTGGGGGCTTTTTTCCTATTTTCCCTTGTGAAAATGAAAAATTTAGGGTAACACCAGCATTTTAGTGAAAACATTTTTTTTTGTCATTTTCCCATCCAAATTTAATGAAAATTCGTCAAACACCTCTGGGGTGTTCAGGCTACCTATACCCCTTGTTACGTTCCGTGGGCGGTGTAGTTTCCAAAATGGGGTCAAATGTGGGTATTTATGTTTTTGCGTTTATGTCAGAACCACTGTAAAATCAGCCACCCCTGTGTAAATCACCAATTTAGGCCTCAAATGTACATGGTGCGCTCTCACTCCTGAGCCTTGTTGTGCATCCGCAGAGCGTTTTACGCCCACATATGGGGTATTTCCGAACTCCGGAGAAATTGCGTTACTAATTTTGGGGGCTTTTTTTCCTTTTACTGCTTGTGAAAATAAAAAGTATGGGGCAACACCAGCATGTTTGTGTAAACATTTTTCTTTTTTTTTTTTTTTCACACTAACAGGCTGGTGTAACCCCCAACTTTTCCTTTTCATAAGGGGTAAAAGGAGAAAAAGCCCCCCAAAATTTGTAGTGCAATTACTCCCGATTACGGAAATACCCCATATGTGCCCTAAACTGTTTCCTTGAAATACGACAGGGCTCTGAAGTGAGAGAGCGCCATGTGCATTTGAGGACTAAATTAGGAATTGCATAGGGGTGGACATAGGGGTATTCTATGCCAGTGATTCCCAAACAGGGTGCCTCCAGCTGTTGCTTAACTCCTAGCATGCCTGGACAGTCAGTGGCTGTCCAGAAATGCTGGGAGTTGTTGTTTTACAATAGCTGGAGGCTCCGTTTTGGAAACACTGCCGTACAATAAGTTTTTCATTTTTATTGGGGGGGGGGCAGTGTAAGGGGGTGTATATGTAGTGTTTTACTCTTTATTATGTGTTAGTGTAGTGTTTTAGGGTACATTCGCACTGGCGGGTTACGGTGAGTTTCCTGCTAGGAGTTTGAGCTGCGGCGAAAAATTTGCCGCAGACCAAACTTGAAGCAGGGAACTGACTGTAAACCTGCCCGTGTGAATGTATCCTGTACGTTCACATGGGGGAACAAACCTCCAGCTGTTTCAAAACCACAACTCCCAGCATGCACTGACAGTGCATGCTGGGAGTTGTACTTTTGCAACAGCTGGAGGCACACTGGTTGGAAAACCTTCAGTTAGGTTCTGTTACCTAACTCAGAATTTTCCAACCAGTGTGCCTTCAGCTGTTGCAAAACTACAACTCCCAGCATGTACTAATCGCCGAAGGGCATGCTGGGAGATGTAGTTATTAAACAGCTGGAGGTTACGCAACTTCAAATCCCAGCATGGTGAGACAGCTGTTTGCTGTTTGAGCATGCTGGGATTTGCAGTTTTGCAACATCTGGAGGGCTACAGTTTATAGACCACTGCCCAGTGATTTCCAAACTGTGACCCTCCAGATGTTGCAAAGCTATAAATCCCAGCATGCCCTGACAGCAAAGAGCTGTTTGAGCATGCTAGGAGTTGTAGTTTTGCAAGATCTGGAGGGATACAGTTTAGAGACCACTATATAGTGGTCTCAAACTGCAGCCCTCCAGCTGTTGCAACACTACATATTTCAGCATGCCCAAACAGCAAACAGCTGTCTGGGCATGTTGGGAGTTGTAGTTTTGCAACATCTGGAGGGCTACAGTCTCAGACTGTAGCCCTCCAGATGTTGCTAGGCAACTTATCGGCTTCCATAGGATCCAGGGAGCCATCTTCTTCTGCCGCACGCCGCACGCACCGATCTCCGGTCCTCTTTGTTTTCCCCGTTTTGGCCCGCCTATTGTGGGTGGGCAGTAGTGTTGCGAAAATTTGCAATGCGTAATTACGAATATTCGTTTTTTTTTTTTTTTTGACAGTACACATCACAGTGATCATCCCTCTCTGCTTCCAGCTTGTGTGGTGTAAAGAAGGCTCTAATACTACTGTGTGAGACTGGTGTGCGAATTTTCGCTTTAAGCTAATTTTTGTACATGCAAATTTTCGCATATGTTAATTTTCGCATAAGCGAATTTTCGCATGTGCGAAAATAAAACGGGAATATTATGAATATGCGAATATTCGCGAATATATGATGAATATTCGTCCATATATTCGCGAATATTCACGAATTCGAATATGGCCTATGCCACTCAACACTAGTGGGCAGGACGGGGAAAACGAAAGTAAACCCCTCCGCCCCCGATCTGCTATTGGTGGTCGCGTCTAGACCACCAATAGCAGGGATAGGAGGGGTGGCACTACGATCCCTCCTATCGCTTCAGGGGGATCGTAGTTGTCTTAGACAACCGCGATCCCCCTTATATTCCGGGTCACCATAGACCCGTAATGACCCGGAATCGGCACAAATCGCAAGTGTGATTTAATTTGCGATTTGCGCCGATCGCTGACATGGGGTGGTCTAATGACCCCTCTGGGCATTTGCATGGGGTGCCTGCTGATAGATATCAGCAGTCACCCCGGTCCGGTCCCCGCCCGGTGCGCGGCGGGGACCGAAATTACCACGGGCGTATGGATACGCCCTTCGTCCCCCACAGGTTAATGGGGTGTTTCATTTCTTTTATAGGTCCTTATACTCTTCCTTTTCTCAGATCCCCCACTTTTCTGAGAGACTTGCCCCTTACTCCCTTGACTTTGCTTCAGTCTTCGGCCCTTGAGGCCCCATTGACGGCTGAGGAGATGTCACGGGTTATTAAAGACTTGCCCTCTGGTAAAACAACGGGTTTGGATGGGTTGGTTGGCGACTGGTACAGGGTGAATGAGGAGAAATTTATTCCTATCTTGCTTAATCTTTATGCAACAGCCTTGGACTCTAAGGGCTTTCCTAACTCTATGAGGGAAGCCCTTATTGTTCTCAAGCCTGGGAAAGATCCGACTTTGCCGGACCCCTACCATCCAATATCCCCTCTTAATGTTGACATTAAAATTCTGGCAAAGGTGCTGGTGAACAAGCTTAAGGGGGTCAATTCTTCTGTGGTTCACCATGACCAGACTGGGTTTTTGCCGGGGAAGGCCACAGATATTAACCCCTTAAGGACTCAGGGTTTTTCCGTTTTTGCACTTTCGTTTTTTCCTCCTTACCTTTTAAAAATCATAACCCTTTCAATTTTCCACCTAAAAATCCATATTATGGCTTATTTTTTGCATCGCCAATTCTACTTTGCAGTGACATTAGTCATTTTACCCAAAAATGCACGGCGAAACGAAAAAAAAAATCATTGTGCGACAAAATCGAAAAAAAAACGCCATTTTGTAACTTTTGGGAGCTTCCGTTTCTACGCAGTGCATATTTCGGTAAAAATTACACCTTATCATTATTCTGTAGGTCCATACGGTTAAAATGATACCCTATTTATATAGGTTTGATTTTGTCGCACTTCTGGAAAAAATCATAACTACATGCAGGAAAATTTATATGTTTAAAAATGTCATCTTCTGACCCCTATAACTTTTTTATTTTTCCACGTACGGGGCAGTATGAGGACTCAATTTTTGCGCCGTGATCTGAAGTTTTTATTGGTATGATTTTTGTTTTGATCTGACTTTTTGATCACTTTTTATTCATTTTTTAATGTTATAAAAAGTTACCAAAATACACTTTTTTGGACTTTGGACTTTGGATTTTTTTGTGCGTATGCCATTGACCTTACGGCTTAATTAATGATATATTTTTATAGTTCGGACATTTACGCACGCGGCAATACCACATATGTTTATTTTTATTTTTTTTTACACTGTTTTATTTTTCTTATGGGAAAAGGGGGATGATTCAAACTTTTATAAGGGAAGGGGTTAAATGACCTTTATTAACACTTTTTTTTTACTTTTTTTTTGCAGTGTTATAGGTCCCATAGGGACCTATAACACTGCACACACTGATCTCTCATCCTGATCACAGGCGTGTATTAACACGCCTGTGATCAGCATTATCGGCACTTGACTGCTCCTGCCTGGATCTCAGGCACGGAGCAGTCATTCGTCGATCGGACACCGAGGAGGCAGGTAAGAGCCCTCCCGGTGTCCGATCAGCTGTTCGGGACGCCGCGATTTCACCGCGGCGGTCCCGAACAGCCCGACTGAGCAGCCGGGATACTTTCAGTTTCACTTTAGAAGCGGCGGTCAGCTTTGACCGCCGCTTCTAAAGGGTTAATACCGCACATCGCCGCGATCGGCGATGTGTGGTATTAGCCGCGGGTCCCGGCCGTTGATTAGCGCCGGGACCCACGCGATATGATGCGGGATCGCGGCGCGATCCCGCTTCATATCGCGGGAGCCGGCGCAGGACGTAAATATACGTCCTGCGTCGTTAAGGGGTTAATGTTAAAAGGTTACAGCTTAATATATCCGAAGCAGAGGACAACACTTCTCCTGGATATGTCGTTAGCCTTGATGTGTAGAAGGCCTTTGACTCTGTCGAATGGCACTATATTTGGTAAAAGTATATGGAAAGTCCAGCTCACCCACTTGCTCCTGTGCTCGGATCTGCACCCAGGCTCCGTGTGTCCAATGGCAAAAGAAAACAAAGTGATCCAGCACTTGGAAAACAGCAGACTTTATTTTTCAAAACCTCTTAAAATGGTACAAGACTGTGGCACTTCACATGTTCTGAGGTTTCTTGACGTGTTTCGAGCGCATGCGCTCTTTGTCAAAAGATACCTGCTCTACTTCCTGGAGCCTAGTTATAGGCAAGTTCCAGGTGAGTACAATTTATTAAAATGACAGGCTGCTACAAAGAAAGCACACCTTCAATATGTCATGGAAAACTTGAGAGAGATATAATTAAAAAAAAACTTGAAAGAGATATAATTGAGTCCTCCGTTTTGGACCTATTTTTAGGGCGTGTGTTAGGTTACTCTATGACACTCCTAGAGCCTGTATATGTACCAATTTAGAGGTTTCTGATTCTTTTCTGCTGGGCAGGGGCACGAGGCAGGGTTGCCCGCTGTCTCCTTTCCTGTTTGCGCTGGCTGTGGAGCCTCTAGCATCGGCAGTCCATGCCTCAGATTCCATAAGGGGAATCATTAGAGGGCCCTTAATTGAAAAGATCTCTATGTATGCAGATACTCCCTGGTTGCGTTGTTTGATTTTCTGGACAGGTTTGGGGTAGTCTCAGGCCTGAGAGTTAATTGGGCAAAATCATCTATCATGCCCTTGTCTCGGGGAGGGGTTCTACAAGCTATGCTGAACAGTGGTTTTCAGGCAGTGTCTAAATTTAGATATTTGGGAGTGGAAGTGTCTACTTTTCACTCTGAGTTTATGACCCTTAATTTTGAACCACTCCTTGCAGTTATCCATAGCGGGTAGGGTTAATAATTTCAAGATGATATTCCTCCCAAAATTTCTATATATTTTTCATTTGTTGCCTATCTTCCCTCCTAGATGGTTCTTTATTAAACTGAACAGGGCTCTGAGATCCTTGTATTGGCAGAATAAACCTCCGAGATTGGGAAAGGCACTCAGGGCCGGCCTTAGGTGTTCAGGTGCCCTGTGCGATTTAACCTTGTGGAGCCCCCCCCCCAGTATTATATTCAGGGGGTACAGTGGGTGGCGGTATTATATTCAGGGGTACAGTGGGGGGCAGTATTGTATTCGGGGGTACAGTAGGAGGCAGTATTATATTCAAGGGGTACAGTAGGAGGCAGTATTATATTCAGGGGGTACAGTAGGAGGCAGTATTATATTCGGGGGGTACAGTAGGAGGCAGGATTCAGGGGTACAGTAGGGGGGCAGTATTATATTGGGGGGTACAGTGTGTTGCAGTATTATATTTAGAGGGTACAGCGGGTGGCAGTATTATATGCAGGAGGTACAGTGGGTGGCATTATTATATGCAGGAGGTACAATAGGAGGCAGTATTATATTCAGGGGGTACAGTGGGAGGCAGTATTATATTCGGGGGTACAGTAGGAGGCAGTATTATATTTTTGGGGGGTACAGTAGGAAGCAGTATTATATTCGGGGGTACAGTAGGAGGCAGTATTATATTCGGGGGGTACAGTAGGAGGCAGTGTTATATTCAGGGGGTACAGTAGGAGGCAGTATTATATTTAGGGGTTCAGTAGGAGGCAGTATTATATTCGAGGGGTACAGTAGGAGGCAATATTATATTCGAGGGGTTCAGTAGGTGGCAGTATTATGTGTGGGGGGGGGTACTGTAGGAAGCAGTATTATATTCGGGGGGTACAGTGGGTGGCAGTATTATATTCAGAGGGTACAGTGGGTGGCAGTATTATATTCAGGAGGTACAGTGGATGATAGTTTTATATTCAGGGGATACAGTGTGTGGCAGTATTATATTCAGGGGGTACAGTATTTAGCAGAATAATAATGATTATTGTCTTCATACAGAGGATGAGTATCTCGTCTGGACCAGATGGAGAAGAAATGGAAATACAACAGAGAAGACATCACTCAGGTCATTATACCATTGTGTGTTCTGCTGACTGTTCCATCAGCTGGAGTCACTTGAAGTTCTGCAGTAATGACAGGTGACAATGTACTCCAATCTCCAATGACTCTCCATCTGTTGGAAAACTACAACTCCTATAATGCCAGAGGCTCTCCAGACATGATGGGAGTTATAACAGTTGGAGAGCAACTGGAACCAAGGTGATTGGTGGGGGTCCTAGAAGTTGGACCCCCACCCGAAAAATGGGCTGCTTATTCTTAAATGCCTGTTAGTCATTTATATTGTTGTGTATACTCCTGACTGTCCCATCAGCTGGAGTCACTTGAAGTTCCGCAGTAATGACGGATGACAATGTACTCCAATCTCCAATGGCTCTCCATCTGTTGCAAAACTACAACTCCTATAATGCCAGAGGCCCTCCAGACATGATGGGAGTTATAACAGTTGGAGAGCAACTGGAACCAAGTTGATTGGGTGATTGGTGGGGGTCCTAGCAGTTGGACCCCCACCAGAAAAATGGGCTGATTATTCTTAAATGCCTGTCATTTATATTGTTGTGTAAACTTCTGACTGTCCCATCAGTGCTGTAGTCACTGATATCTGTGCAGCCGAGTAAGGGGTCGTCCGGGATTGGGGAAGCGGGTCATCAGGTGGTAAGGGGGCCCAGGGCAATTTTTTGCACCGGGGCCCCTGGGTTTCTAGCTACGCCCATGGTCAAGTGTATATAAGAACTAGTTGAGCTAACATGCATATCTGAGGAAGGAGGCATGTCCTCTGAAACGTTACACACAATCTTCTTAGCAGTTCACTAATCTCTTTGAAGGAGAAGATGTCTCTGAAAAATGAACATGCAAAGCTCCTATGTAACTCTGAATGGCATCTTGGCGCAATGAGTTTATTGGAGCCAGCTACACTGGATTGCTTAACCCCTTCCCGACCTATGACATACCTGTACGTCATGGGTGGCAAGGTGTTCCCGACCCATGACATACAGGTACGTCATGAACATTACTGCTGCTACTCGCGGCACCCCGCAGCGCCCGGAAAGATGGTGGCTATCACTGATAGCCAGCCATCTTACCGTTCGACCACGGGGGGTTTCATCCCCCACCCCCCCCAGCGATCGCTGCTATCAGCCAGTCAAATCTGACTAGCTGATAGCACCGCGGTGTGTGAGTCCCGATCACGGGGATCGGGACACACACCGCTCTGCTAAGTGTCCCTGACTCGTCCCCCGGGCGTCACTTACCCGTCCGGGCGGTGTCCCGAGCGGTCCCGGCGGTCCCGGCGTCCTCCATGCGGTCTCGGCTGCGCTGCGTCCCGGAGGTGAGTTTGCAGCAGCAGAGCGGCATCTTCATTGGCAGCAGTGAGATCGCCGTAAAGCGATCTCACTGCTGCCTCTGAGAGTTTCAAAACTGCAACTCCCAGCATGCCCAGACAGCCTTTGGCTTTCTGGGCATGCTGGGAGTTGTAGTTTTGCAACATCTGGAGGCCCACAGTTTGGATACCACTGTATAATGGTCTCCAATCTGTGCTCTTCCAGATGTTGCAAAACTACAAATCTCAGCATGCTCAGTCGGTCCAGGCATGCTGGGAGTTGTAGTTCTCAAACATCTGGAAGAGCACAGATTGGAGACTATTATACAGTGGTCTCCAAACTGTGGACCTCCAGATGTTGCAAATCTACAACTCCCAGCATGCCCAGACTGCCCAAGCATGCTGGAAGTTGTAGTTCGGCAACATCTGATCCTTCAGATATTGACGAACTACAACTTCCAGCATGCCTGGGCAGTCTGGGCATGCTGGGAGTTGTAGTTTTGCAACAACTGGAGGCACACTAGTTGGGAAACATTGTCCGTTTCCTACCTCAGTGCCTCCAGCTGTTGCAATTGTTGCAAAACTTTAACTCCCAGCATGCACTGACAGACCATGCATGCTGGGAGTTGTAGTTTTGCAACAGCTGGAGGCACACTGGTTTGGAAACACTAAGTTTGGTTGCAAAACACTTGAAAGTTTATTACTTAACTTAGTGTTTCCAAACAAGTGTTCCTCCAGCTGTTGCAAAACTACAACTCCCAGCATGCACGGACAGCCAAAGGGCATGCTCGGAGTTTGCAACAGCTGTATGTTTGCCCCCCTCCCCCCAATGTGAATGTACAGGGTACACTCACATGGGCGGAGGTTTACAGTGAGTGCTGCAAGTTTGAGAAGGCGCAAAGTTTGCGCTGCAGCTCAAACTTCCAGCGGCAAACTTGCTGTGAACCTCTACATATACACATACCCCTACACAGCCCCCCTCCCCCCAAAAAATGAAAAACGTCTGGTACGCTACTGTGTCCAAAACGGAGCCTCCAGCTGTTGCAAAATAATAACTCCCAGTATTGCCGGACAGCCATTGACTGTCCAGGCATGCTGGGAGTTTTGCAACAGCTGGAGGCACCCTGTTTGGGAATCATTGGCATAGAATACCCCTATGTCCACCCCTATGCAAATCCCTAATTCAGGCCTCAAATGCACATGGCGCTCTCACTTTGGAGCCCTGTCGTATTTCAGGGCAACAGTTTTGGGACACAAATGGGGTATCGCCGTACTCGGGAGAAATTGCCTTACAAATTTTGGGGGGCTTTTTCTTCTTTAACCCCTTATGAAAAGGTGAAGTTGGGGTCTACACCAGCATGTTAGTGTAAAAAAATAATTTTTTTACACTGACATGCTGGTGTTGCCCTATACTTTTCATTTTCACAAGAGGTAAAAGGGAAAAAAGACCCCCAAAATTTGTAACGCAATTTCTCCCGACTACGGAGATACCCCATATGTATGCGCAAAGTGCTCTGGGGGCGCACAACAAGGCCCAGAAGGGAGAGTGCGCCATGTACATTTGAGGCGATTTGCACAGGGGTGGCCGATTGTTACAGCAGTTCTGACAAACGCAAAACAATAAATATCCATATGTGACCCCATTTTGGAAACTACACCCCTCACGGAATTTAATAAGGGGTGCAGTGAGCATTTACACCCCACTGGCGTATGACAGAGTTTTGGAACAGTGGTCTGTGAAAATGAAAAATAAAATTTTTGATTTGCACAGTCCACTGTTTCAAATATCTGTCAAACGCCAGTGGGGTGTAAATGCTCACTGCACCCCTTATTAAATTCCATGAGGGGTATAGTTTCCAAAATGGGGTCACATGTGGGGGGGGTCCACTGTTCTGGCACCATAGGGGCTTCCTAAATGGGACATGCCCTCCAAAAACCCTTTCAGAAAAACTCACTCTCCAAAATCTCATTGTCGCTCCTTCCCTTCTGAGCCCTCTACTGCAACCGCCGAACACTTTACAGACGCATATGAGGTATTTCCTTACTCGAGAGAAATTGTGTTACAAATTTTAGGGTGATTTCTCTCCTTTTACCCCTTGTAAAAATTCAAAAATTGGGTCTACAAGAAAATGCGAGTGTAAAAAATGAAGATTTAGAATTTTCTCCTTCCCTTTGCTGCTATTCCTGTGAAACACCTAAAGGGTTAAAACACTTACTGAATGTCATTTTGAATACTTTGGGGGGTGCAGTTTTTATAATGGGGTCATTTATGGGGTATTTCTAATATGAAGACCCTTAAAATCCACTTCCAACCTGAACTGGGCCCTGAAAAATTACGATTTTGAAAATCTTGAGAAAAATTGGAAAATTGCTGCGGAACTTTGAAGCCCTCTGGTGCCCTCCAAAAGTAAAAACTTGTCAATTTTTTTATGCAAACACAAAGTAGACATATTGTATATGTGAATCAATATGTCATTTATTTGGAATATCCATTTTCCTTTCAAGCAGAGACTTTCAAAGTTAGAAAAATGCTAAATCTTCAAAATTTTCATGAAATTTTTAGATTTTTTACCAAGAAAGGATACAAATATCAGTGACATTTTACCAATAACATAAAGTAGAATATGTCACGAAAAAACAATCTCGGAATCAGAATGATAAGTAAAAGCTTTCCAAAGTTATTAATGTTTAAAGTGACAGTGGTCAGATTTTCAAAAAATGCCCAGGTCCTGAAGGTGAAAATGGGCTGGGTCATGAAGGGGTTAAAAAAGTTTTGCTTTCACCTGAGCTCATGATGTATTAAGTTGAAAGTATTGCTATTTTTTTGTATATATAGGGAAATAAACATAAAAATTTATATTGCAAAAGAAAAGATGGTGTTTCGTAAATCTTTTGGACTAGGCTTGACAAAGATCCTTGTTTGTTAGATGTCAAAACATTGCTAGTGTACTGTATTTTTGCTGAAAAAAATGTCTAACTGACAGGGCAAACGTGTTTTTCTTTTTTCACGAAATCACATGTACACTTTAATCTCTAGTTAAACACATTCAATTGAAACAATCGGATCAGACAAGCTCCAATACAAGTATATATAAGTATAAGTAAATAAAATGTATGGCACTGTGTTTGGTAAGTGATGAAAAAGCTGCAGTGCTCAAATTCCATGGTCCCTCTTGTTATCTGATTGCAGGACAGACATCAATATTAAAGTCCCAAAAAACTCAGTCACTCGAAACTCGCATACCAGCCCGAAAGACGAAGAGCTAAAAACTCAGGTAGTAAATGATTGTTTGTGTGAGGTGGAGTATGGGGTTAATTATTTTCCATTTTTTCATTCTAATTTTTGAGCTTGTATTTTCTTCCTTATACCAATATCAGTTGTGCAGTATTCATCATATGGTTGTGTGATATAATGAATTTGTTATGTATAATTTAAATTTTTTTTCAAAGCACTTTTTTGTTTTGTTGATTTTATGTCCCCCCCCCCCATGAAGTGGATTTGTTCAAAGATAAAACATCCCTCAAATTATGCCCCCTTTTTACACTAATGACTGCATGCCAAAAAGTCACCAAAATGGTGCAAATGCTTAAGAAATGTGTCATAGCCTTAAAACATTAAAGCCATAATAAAAAATAAAAAAAGTCATGGTCACAACAAAATTGGGAAAATGTGCCAAAAAAAAACGTATTTAATTCCCCCCAAAAAATGTGAGCGCTAACTGCTGCTGTTCCATAGATTTTAACAGAGCACACTATTAGATAAAAAACAATTCAAGTTGATTTCATATACTGTATTTATCGGCATATAACATGCATTTTTTAGGCTAACATTTTTAGCTTAAAGTCTCTCTGCATGTTATACGCCGATAATCCGCTGCAGTTCAATGATTTAAAGCGGGCGCTTTAAATCAATGAACTGCAGCGGCTTTTGCAGGTCCAGAAACCTGCCGTCGATGCCCGATTCTCTGCCCCTGCCTATCCTGGGGTCCAGAGACTGCCGGTGTCGCTGCCCCATTGCACCCCGGTTTTATAATTACCTGTTGCTGGGGTCGGGTCAGCGCTGCTTCTGGCTCCGGTGTGGCATCTCCTGCGTCGTTGCTATGTGCTGCGCAATGACGAGTGACATCGCGTTGAAGATGTCACTCGTCATTGCGCCTTGCAGCGCATAGCAACGACACAGGAGACGCCACACCGGAGCCAGAAGCAGCACGGACCCCACCCCGTCAACAGGCAAATATAAAACCGGGGATGGGGGAGGCAATGGGGCAGCGATGCCGGCAATGGGGCAGCGGCGCCGATAGCCAGGGGGAGAGAAGCGGCGGCAGGAGGGCTCTAGACCCCACGAAAGGCAGGGGGAGAGAAGCGGGCAGCGACGTACTCTCTCCCCCTGTCTTTCCTAGGGGCTTCTGTAGGGTCAGAAACAGTGTATAGGGGTATACACATGCACACACACGCACCCTAATTTTACCAAGGATATTTGGGTAAAAAACTTTTTTTACCCAAATATCCTTGGTAAAATGAGTGTGTGTGTTATAGGCCGGTGCGTGGTGTACCCCGATAAATACGGTACATTTTATAATAATTAACTTAAATATTAGTATTGCTTGTTATGCATTCAAAGTGATAGCACATTAATATGCAGGGTTTATTGTCCAAATTGAGTAGCTTGCATGATTCATTTCAAGCTCTTGAGTGCTTGTCTCAGAATGAAGACCTTTCAATATGACCAATTTTGAATTTCAAATAACATCTTAGAAATGCCTCACTTCCTATAAATTTCACAAAATGCAACAAAACTCAGTAGTAATGTTTCTTGATGCTCACTAAGTATTTTTGTAAATCAATTGAGCTGTACATTTTATGTTAAAGAAACAGCTTTGGCAGGAGTTCTCCAAGGGCATGAATTATTGATAAGGACTAGGCAGTCAGGCCAACTGAGTCTGAATATATATTTTTGCAGAATCTCTGGTTTTCTTATAGAATTTAAATCCTGATGTCAACCTAGCAATATTACTCTTACGCCTATGATATAGTTAAAGGATTCTCAAAACATTTTATGGTTTTGTATAGAGATGAGCAAATTTTTTGAAAACTTTAATTCGGCCAATTTGATGAATTTTCCAAAAATTCTCGGTTCTGTCCGAATTTATTAAATGGCTATTTCTGGAATGCAGAAAGGCTCAACAGGGGTGTAGAACACTTTGCTTTGTCCTAACATGCATAGGGAGTGTACTGTGTTAGTGAAATAATACTGTTATTCAGTATGACATGCAGATTACAGGCATCGCTATTAGAATCACTGCTGCAGAGCATCTGGATGTGGCAGATTTTTTATGAAATTTTTATTTAATTACCATTCTGGTGAGCATAGAGCTGGCAGTATGTTGCAAGGCGAGCTCCCGCCTGTCCAAGCCCCTGCCTCTCAGCGCACCCCCATATTCTGATTGTCCACTTAAAAAGGGAGAGACTGCAGTAACAGCAACTTGGACAGGAGCACATTCAGCTTCAGTGCCATTAGATAAGTGGGCACATAAAGCTAGAAGTGGCTGCAGTAAAAAAGCTTGTACTTGTATCTTAAAATCGAGATGGCCGTCCTCCGCCAGGCAAGATACCACCGGTTCCAGACCCTACCTCTCAGCGCCCCCCTGACTGTTGAAGTGCAAATGTTTCATTTAATCAGTTATGGTTCATTGTTTCGCTCCAACTGTTTCATTGGAGTCTTGAGATAATTCCCAGGTAATATTTATGTTAGATTCCCAAGTTTAAAGTCCCGGTGTTTACTTTGAACTAATACTTTATGACCACAAAACCCAAACTAACAAAGAGTCACATGGGGGAACAATGACAGAGCCAAGAGGTGGCAGCAGCATGAGGAGACCATAATCTGTCAGCATGACACAGCCTGGAATTAGCGGCAACAAGAGAAGACCATATAGTGGCTGAATGACACAGCCTGGAGTTGGCAACAGCATGACGAGACCATAGGGCCTCACAATCCCTAAGATCAAAAGAGGAATTTTAAAATTCAAATTGAAGATTTATGGTAGCTAGTGCTACCATAAAATTTTTTAGGTAATGTCCTAGGCTCAGCAGCATCAGTAAACCATATAGTGGCTGAATGGCACAGCCTGGAGTTGGCGGCAGATGAGGAGACCATATAGTGGCTGAATGGCACAGCCTGGAATTGGCGGCAGCATTAGTAGAATATATAGTAGGAGATTTATCAAGCTCCGTAGTAGATTTTATGGAAAAAATGTATGAAACGTGTCCACACAGGATAGACCGGATGGTAGATAAGCAGCCTCAAATAAGTTCCAAAGATATTCAAGCTGTACTGCAGGCTCAGGGAACATCAATGTCAGCGCGCACTATCCATCGACATTTAAATTAAATGAAACGCTATGGCAGGAGACCCAGGAGGACGCCACTGCTGACACAGAGACATAAAAATGCAAGACTACATTTTGCCAAAATGAACTTAAGTAAGCCAAAATCCTTCTGGGAAAACATCTTATGGACATATGAGACCAAGATAGAGCTTTTTGGTAAAGCACATCATTCTACTGTTTACCGAAAATGGAAAGCGGCCTTCAAAGAAAAGAACACAGTACCTACAGTGAAACATGGTGGAGGTTCACTGATGTTTTGGGGTTGTTTTTCTGCCTCTGGCACTGGGTGCCTTGAATGTGCATAAGGCATCATGAAATCTGAGGATTATCAACAGATTTTGGGTCGCACTGTACAGTCCAGTGTCAGAAAGCTGTGTTTGCGTCCAAGATCTTGGGTCTTCCAGCAAGACAATAACCCCAAACATACGTCAAACAGCACCAAGAAATGGATGGCAACAAAGCGCTGGAGAGTTCTGAAGTGGCCAGCAATGAATCCAGATCTAAATCCCATTGAACACCTGTAGAGAGATCTTAAAATTGCTGTTGGGAAAAGGTGCCCTTCCAATTAGAGAGACCTGGAACAGTTTGCAAAGGAAGAGTGGTCCAACATTCTGACTGAGAGGTGTAAGAAGCTTATTGATGGTTAAAGGAAGCAACTGATTTCAGTTATTTTTTCCAATGGGTGTGCAACCAAATATTAAGTTAAGGGTGCCAATAATTTTGCCCAGCCCATTTTTGGAGTTTGGTGTCCAATTTCCTTTTTTTTTCTCCCTTTTTTGGTTTAGTTTCAATATACACAAAGGGAATAAACATGTGTATGTTACGCGGAGCGCTCCGGGTCCCTGCTCCTCCCCGGAGCGCTCACGGCGTCTCTCTCCCTGCAGCGCCCCGGTCAGTCCCGCTGACCGGGAGCGCTGCACTGACATGGCCGTTGGGGATGCGATTCGCACAGCGGGACGCGCCCGCTCGCGAATCGCATCCCAAGTCACTTACCCGTCCCGGTCCCCTGCTGTCATGTGCTGGTGCGCGCGGCTCCGCTCTCTAGGGCGCGCGCGCGTGCGCCAGCTCTCTGAGACTTAAAGGGCCAGTGCACCAATGATTGGTGCCTGGCCCAATTAGCTTAATTGGCTTCCACCTGCTCCCTGGCTATATCACATCACTTCCCCTGCACTCCCTTGCCGGATCTTGTTGCCTTGTGCCAGTGAAAGCGTTTAGTGTTGTCCAAAGCCTGTGTTACCTGAACTCCTGCTATCCATCTTGACTACGAACCTTGCCGCCTGCCCCGACCTTCTGCTACGTCTGACCTTGCCTCTGCCTAGTCCTTCTGTCCCACGCCTTCTCAGCAGTCAGCAAGGTTGAGCCGTTGCTAGTGGATACGACCTGGTTGCTACTGCCGCAGCAAGACCATCCCGCTTTGCGGCGGGCTCTGGTGAACACCAGTAGCCTCTTAGAACCGGTCCACCAGCACGGTCCATGCCAATCCCTTGCTGACACAGAGGATCCACAACCTGTAGCCGAATCGTGACAGTAGATCCGGCCATGGATCCCGCTGAGGTGCCGCTGCCAAGTCTCGCTGACCTTCCCACGGTGGTCGCTCAGCAATCGCAGCAGATTGCCCAACAAGGACAGCAGCTGTCGCAGTTGACCGCCATGTTACAGCAACTTCTGCCTCTGCTACAGCAGCAACCATCTCCTCCGCCAGCTCCTGCACCTCCTCCGCAGCGAGTGGCCGCACCTAGCCTCCGCTTGTCCCTGCCGGACAAATTTGATAGGGACTCTAGACTCTGCCGTGGATTTTTGTCTCAATGTTCCCTGCATATGGAGATGTTGTCGGACTTGTTTCCTACAGAACGGTCTAAGGTGGCGTTCGTAGTGAGCCTTCTTTCAGGAAAGGCCTTGTCCTGGGCCACACTGCTCTGGGACCGCAATGATCCTGCCACAGCCACAGTCCAGTCCTTCTTCGCTGAAGTCCGTAGTGTCTTCGAGGAACCAGCCCGAGCTTCTTCTGCCGAGACTGCCCTGCTGAACCTGGTCCAGGGTAATTCTTCAGTGGGCGAGTACTCCATCCAATTTCGTACTCTTGCTTCCGAATTATCATGGAATAACGAGGCTCTCTGCGCGACCTTTAAAAAAGGCCTATCCAGTAGCATCAAGGATGTGCTGGCCGCACGAGAGATTCCTGCCAACCTGCAAGAACTTATCCATTTGGCCACACGCATTGACATGCGTTTTTCTGAGAGACATCAGGAGCTCCGCCAGGAAAAAGACTTAGATCTCTGGGCACCTCTCCCACAGTATCCTTTGCAATCTACGCCTGGGCCTCCCGCCGAGGAGGCCATGCAAGTGGATCGGTCTCGCCTGACCCAGGAAGAGAGGAATCGCCGTAGGGAAGAAAATCTTTGTCTGTACTGTGCCAGTACCGAGCATTTCTTGGTGGATTGCCCTATTCGTCCTCCACGTCTAGGAAACGCACGCACGCACCCAGCTCACATGGGTGTGGCGTCTCTTAGTTCAAAATCTGCTTCTTCACGTCTCATGGTGCCCGTGCGGATCTCTCCTTCTGCCAACTCCTCCCTCTCAGCCGTGGCCTGCTTGGACTCTGGTGCCTCTGGGAATTTTATTTTGGAGTCTTTGGTGAATAAATTCTGCATCCCGGTGACCCGTCTCGTCAAGCCGCTCTACATTTCCGCGGTCAACGGAGTCAGATTGGATTGCACCGTGCATTACCGCACAAAACCCCTCCTAATGTGTATTGGACCCCATCACAAAATGATTGAATTCTTCGTCCTTCCCAACTGTACCTCTGAGGTCCTCCTCGGTCTACCATGGCTCCGGCTTCATTCTCCCACCCTTGACTGGACCACCGGGGAGATCAAGAACTGGGACTCTGCTTGCCATAAGAAATGCCTCTCCCCCCCTCCCAGTCCCGTCAGGCAAGCCTCAGTGCCTCCTCATGGCCCCCATCCTGGTGACACACTGCCCCGTGCCAAGCTTCACCCTCTGCCCTCCCTCCCCATTCCCACTCCTGCTGTACTGCCTGCCTTTGAGGAAACCCTCCATTCACTCCCGGTGTCCTCGTCCCAGGTAAAGCAGTTGTCGGACAAAAAAAGGGGGAGACCTAAGGGGGGGGGTACTGTTACGCCCCGGAGCGCTCACGGCGTCTCTCTCCCTGCAGCGCCCCGGTCAGTCCCGCTGACCGGGAGCGCTGCACTGACATGGCCGTCGGGGATGCGATTCGCACAGCGGGACGCGCCCGCTCGTGAATCGCATCCCAAGTCACTTACCCGTCCCGGTCCCCTGCTGTCATGTGCTGGCGCGCGCGGCTCCGCTCTCTAGGGCGCGCGCACGCCAGCTCTCTGAGACTTAAAGGGCCAGTGCACCAATGATTGGTGCCTGGCCCAATTAGCTTAATTGGCTTCCACCTGCTCCCTGGCTATATCACATCACTTCCCCTGCACTCCCTTGCCGGATCTTGTTGCCTTGTGCCAGTGAAAGCGTTTAGTGTTGTCCAAAGCCTAAGTTACCTGAACTCCTGCTATCCATCTTGACTACGAACCTTGCCGCCTGCCCCGACCTTCTGCTACGTCTGACCTTGCCTCTGCCTAGTCCTTCTGTCCCACGCCTTCTCAGCAGTCAGCGAGGTTGAGCCGTTGCTAGTGGATACGACCTGGTTGCTACTGCCGCAGCAAGACCATCCCGCTTTGCGGCGGGCTCTGGTGAACACCAGTAGCCTCTTAGAACCGGTCCACCAGCACGGTCCACGCCAATCCCTCGCTGACACAGAGGATCCACAACCTGTAGCCGAATCGTGACAGTGTATAGCAAAACATGTGTTACTGTAATCCTTTTCTGTGAGAAATACTTCACTTTCTAGAAAAATTTCAGGGGTGCCAACATTTATGGCCATGACTGTATTTATCAAATAGTCACACAACCTTGAAAAATAAATCACATGTAAGCAAAATCCGGGAAACCCGCTTACAAAAGCATTTCTTCTATCAGAAAAGTTTTCCCTTATGTTAATAGCAGAAGTTCTTTATCTACCCTTTATTACCAGTAGCATTGCTAGAGAGTGACAGGGGGGGGGGGGGGGGGAGCGTACCGCATGAGGGGACTGGGCTGAGGCCGGAGTTTACGTCAGGAAGGAAGACAGCGCAGAACCAACAGGCACATAAACAATAGTGAAAAAAAAAGATTTGGTACGTTACCCACCTCAAAATGTGCATGAAGCTGTATTACTATGGATGGTTCTTTTTTTTAAGGAAACATTTTAGTGTCACATATGGGTTATTTACATAGTCTGAAAAAAATTCTTAAACAAATATGTTTTGCCTTATTCTAATTTAACACAACATTAATTTAAAAGTGGGTACGCCAGCATGTACATGTCCTAAAATTAACAGGGTGTGCAGTTTGTATTTTCAACCTTAAAATTAATAGAGTTATTAGTTATATAATTTTTTTTTTCTATAATTAACATTAACATTAATGTAGTAGCTTTGTTTCATGATGCAGAACAAGAACAGTTGTTAAAGGGGTATTCCAGGATTTTTTTTTATTTTACTATGCTACAGGGGCTGTAAAGTTAGTGTAGTTCATAACATAAGGTCTGTACCTGTATGTGACTGTTTTCTCACAATTCTTATGTGATTTTCACCCTAATATTAATTTTTAACAGCATATAAAATTACTGTTGCCTCAGCTGATGAAAGGGAACCTGTCTGCTTCAATGGGTGGAGGGATCGCTTGGTGGGTAGCTGTAGGTACCCTGATTGAAAACCACAGGTCTTTTGAATGGATGCAGCTCATTTATGTTTCAATGGGTTGGGTGGCTGATGTGTGGGAGGGAGGAAAATGGAATTATGGGATTTGTAGTAAAACAAAAAGTTCACAAAAAGCTAGCCACAGTGTTATGGTAATCTCACAACATAGTCATTTAGCTCCAATACAAGTACAGATCCTTTCTAAGTATTACTGTCTTGCAGGTATGTGCTAAAATCACCTAATGGTGGATAACTCCTTTAACCTCTTAAGGACCCAGGATGTACGGGGACGTCCCCGCACCCTGGGCTTTAAGGACCCAGGACGTCCCCGTACGTCCTGGCGTTTTCCGGTCCCTGCCGTGTCGGGCCGAGATCGGAACCGGATGCCTGCTGAAATGCTTCAGCAGGCATCCAGGGCAAACGCCGAGGGGGGCCATGTAGGCCCCCCATGTCGGCGATCGCCGCAAATCGCGAGGGAAATCGCCCTTGCGATCTGCGGCGATACTGGGCTGATCGGATCTCTGGGACCCGACCACCCGGTAATTTTGCATGATTCCGGCTGTCACAGACAGCCAAGACCATGCTAAAGTATAGGAGCGAGGTGGCAAGCCTGCCACCTCCTCCTATCCCCTGCAATCCGTCGGTTAGTTAACCGACCCATCGCAGGGGGGGGCGGTTACTTCCTCCCACCCTGCCCAGCCCCTGGAAGTCCGGAGAGGACGGGAGGAAGACCGGAGTACGCGGCGGGGGATGGGGGAGTGCTGGGGCCCGGCCCCGGTACTTACCTCGTCCCTGAAGACCCGGATCCCAGTGATGAAGATGGCGGCGGCAACGACAGGTGAGTGGATCTTCAGCCGCAGTCGGGCCCTTTACAGCAATGCATGTCGCCGTAAAGCGACATGCATTGCTGTAATGGGACCCTGTATACTACAACTTCCAGCATGCCCAGACAGCCCTTGGCGTCTGGGCATGCTGGGAGTTGCAGTTTTGCAACTTATGGAGGTCCACAGTTTTGGGACCACTGTGCCCTTCCAGATGTTGCAAAACTACATATCCTCAGCATGCCCTTACTGTCCAGGCATGCTGGGAGTTGTAGTTCTGTAACATCTGGCCCTTCAGATGTTGCAGAACTACAACTCCCAGCATGCCTGGACAGTTTTGGCATACTGGGAGTTGTAGTTTTGCAACATCTGGAAGGGCACAGATTGGGAACCACTGTATTAGTGGTCTGCAAACTGTAGTCCTCCAGTTGTTGCAAAACTACAACTCCAAGCATGCTGGGAGTTGTAGTTCGGCAACATCTGGCTCTAAAGAAGCTGCCGAACTACTACTCCCAGCATGCCTGAGAATGTTTGGGAGTTGTGGTTTTGCAACAGCTGGAGGCACACTGGTTGGGAAACATTGTCTGTTTCCTAACTCAGTGTTTCCCAACCCGTGTGCCTCCAGCTGTTGCAAAACTATAACTACCAGCATGCACTGATAGACTGTACATGCTGGGAGTTGTAGTTTTGCAACAGCTGGAGGTCCCCCCCCCTGTGAATGTACAGGGTACATTCACATGGGCAGGGGGCTTACAGTGAGTATCAGGCTGCAAGTTTGCAATGCAGCAAATTTTGCGCGGCAGCTCAAACTCGCAGTGGGAAACTCGCTGTAATCCCCCGCCCGTGTGACTGTACCCTAAAAACACTACACTACACTAGACTAACATAAAATAAAAAGTAAAAAACACTACATATACACATACCCCTACACAGCCCCCCTCCCCAATAAAAATGAAAAACGTCTGGTACGCCACTCTTTCCAAAATGGAGCCTCCAGCTGTTGCAAAACAACAACTCCGAGTACTGCCGGACAGCCATTGACTGTCCAAGCATGCTGGGAGTTTTGCAACAGCTGGAGGCAACCTCTTTGGGAATCACTGGCGTAGAATACCCCAATGTCCACCCCTATGCAAATCCCTAATTCAGGCCTCAAATGCGCATGGCGCTCTCACTTCGGAGCCCTGTAGTATTTCAAGGCAACAGTATAGGGTCACATATGGGGTATCGCCGTACTCGGGAGAAATTGTGTTACAAATTTTGGGGGACTTTTTCTCCTTTCACCCCTTATGAAAAGGTGAAGTTGGGGTCTACGCCAGCATGTTAGTGTAAAAAAATTAATTTTTTACACTAACATGCTGGTGTTGCCCTATACTTTTCATTTTGACAAGAGGTAAAGGGGAAAAAAGCCCCCTAAAATTTGTAATGCAATTTCTCCCGACTACGGCGATGCCCCATATGTGGGCGCAAAGTACTCTGGGGGCGCACAACAAGGCCCAGAAGGGAGAGTGCACCATGTACATTTGAGGTGATTGTTACAGCGGTTTTGACAAACGCAAAAAAAAAACGAAACCCCACATGTGACCCCATTTCAGAAACTGCACCCCTCACGGAATGTAATGAGGGGTGCAGTGAGAATTTACACCCCACAGGTGTCTGACAGATCTTTGGAACAGTGGGCTGTGCAAATAAAAAATTTTGTACAGCCCATTCTTCCAAAGATCTGACAGACACCAGTGGGGGTAAATGCTCACTTCATGCCTTGTTACGTTCCTCAAGGGGTCTAGTTTCCAAAATGGTATGCCATGTGGGGGTTATTTTGCTGTCCTGGCACCATAGGGGCTTCCTCAATGCGACATGCCCCCCAAGCAAAATTTGCTCTCAAAAAGCCAAATATGACTCCTTCTCTTCTGAGCATTGTAGTTCGCCAGTAGTGCACTTCAGGTTAACTTATGGGGTACCTACATACTCAGAAGAGATGGGGTTACAAATTTTGGGGGGTATTTTCTGCTATTAACCCTTGCAAAAATGTGAAATTTGGGGGGAAACACACCTTTTAGTGATTTTTTTTTTTTACGTATGCAAAAGTTGTGAAACCCCTGTGGGGTATTAAGGCTCACTTTATTTCTTGTTACGTTCCTCAAGGTGTCTAGTTTCCAAGATGGTATGCCATGTGTTTTTTTTTTTGCTATCCTGGCACCATAGGGGCTTTCTAAATGCGACATGCCCCCGAGCAAAATTTGCTCTCAAAAAGCCAAATATGACTCCTTCTCTTCTGAGCATTGTAGTTTACCCATAGTACACTTCAGGTCAACTTATGGGGTACCTTCATACTCAGAAGAGATGGAGTTACAATTTTGGGGGGGGGGGGGTATTTTCTTAACCCTTGCAAAAATGTGAAATTTGGGGGGAAACACACATTTTAGTGAAATTTAATTTTTTTACATATGCAAAAGTCGTGAAATACCTATGGGGTATTAAGGCTCACTTTATTCCTTGTTACGTACCTCAAGGGGTCTAGTTTCCAAAATGGTATGCCATGTGTTTATTTTTTTGCTGTTCTGGCACCATAGGGGCTTCCTAAATGCAACATGCCTCCCAAAAACCATTTAAAAAAAACGTACTCTCCAAAATCCCCTTGTCGCTCCTTCGCTTCTGAGCCCTCTACTGCGCCCGCCGAACACTTTACATAGACGTATGAGGTATGTGCTTACTCGAGAGAAATTGGGCTACAAATATAAGTATAAATTTTCTCCTTTTACCTCTTGTAAAAATTCAAAAATTGGGTCTACAAGAACATGCGAGTGTAAAAAATGGAGATTGTGAATTTTCTCCTTCACTTTGCTGCTATTCCTGTGAAACACCTAAGGGGTTAAAACGCTGACTGAATGTCATTTTGAATACTTTGGGGGGTGCAGTTTTTATAATGGGGTCATTTGTGGGGTATTTCTAAGATGAAGACCCTTCAAATCCACTTCAAACCTGAACTGGTCTCTGAAAAATTGTGAGTTTGGAAATTTTGTGAAAAATTGGAAAATTGCTGCTGAACTTTGAAGCCCTCTGGTGTCTTCCAAAAGTAAAAACACGTAAATTTTATGATGCAAACATAAAGTTGACATATTGTGAATTAAAAAAAATAGTTTTGCAACAGCTGTAGGCACACTGGTTATGTGTCACTGAGTTTGTGACCTAACTCAGTGTTTCACAACCAGTGTGCCTCCAGCTGTTGCAAAACTACAACTCCCAGCATGTACGGTGCATGGTGTACGGTGACTGCTGGGAGTGGTAGTTTGCAACAGCTGGAGGCACACCGGTCGTGAAACACTGAGTTAGGTAAAAAAACAAAAACTCTGAGTTTCACAACCAGTGTGCCTTCAGCTGTTGCAAAACTACAACTCTCAGCAGTCACCGACAGCCAACGGGCATGCAGGGAGTTGTAGTTATGCAACCAGCAGATGCACCACTACAACTCCCAGCATGCACTTTAGCTGTTTGTGCAAGCTGGGAGTTGTAGTTATACAACAGCTGAAGGTACACTTTTCCATAGAAAAAATGTGCCTCCAGCTGTTGCAAAACTATAAGTGCCAGCAGGCCCATAAGGGAATGCTGGGAGTTGTTGTGGTCTGCCTCCTGCTGTTGCATAACTACAGCTCCCAGCATGCCCCTTTTGCATGCTGGGAGCTGTTGCTAAGCAACAGCAGGAGGCTGTCACTCACCACCCACGATCCACGCTGCAGGTCAGTCCCTCGCCGCCGCCGCTCCTGGGGCCCCGATCCCAACATTCACGCCGGGGATCGGGGTCCCCAGCTCCTGGGGTCCACGTCCCGCACCCACTCACGTCCTCCGGAAGAAGGGCGGAGCGGGTTGCAGGATTGACGCCCGCAGCAGGTGCCCTGATTGTCCAGCGATCTGCGGCCATCACCGACATGGGGGGGTTTAATGACGATTTCAGCAGGCATCCGGCTCTGGTCCCCAACAGGCTAGCCGTGGGGACCGGAATTCCCACGGGCGTATGGATACGCCTTGCGTCCTTAAGGACTCGGAATGCAGGGTGTATCCATACGCCCTGCGTCCTGAAGAGGTTAATGTCCTTTTATGCACTTTCTGTAAGACAGTTTGGACCTGGAATACATATGTGACTTTTAAATGGAGATGCAACTTATTTTCTTCATGAATAGTGACTATCCCATTTGATAAATACATGACCACTGCAAAGTTAAAAAAAATAATTACTTTGTGAGCAGATTTCAGTAATGTGCTTTGGAATAAGCAAAAATCAAAAAAGTCACAGCATGTATAGAAAAGTCGCATGTGCACAAAAAAATCTACCACCCAGCTTGATAAATCTCCTTCATAGGGGCTGAATGGCACAGCCTGGAGTTGGCGGCAGATGATGAGACCATATAGTGGCTAAATGGCACAGCCTGGAGTAGGAGGCAGATGAGGAGACCATATAGTGGCTGAATGGCACAGCTTGGAGTTGGTGGCAGCATGAGTAGAACATGTAGTGGTTGAATGACACAGCCTGGAGTTGGCAGCAGCATTAGTAGAACATATAGTGGCTGAATGGCACAGCCTGGAGTTGGTGGCAGATGAGGAGTCCATATAGTGGCTCATTGGAACAACCTGGAGTTGGCGGCAGATGAGGAGACCATATAGTGGCTGAATGGCACAGCCTGGAGTTGGCGGCAGCATGAGTAGAACATATAGTGGCTGAATGGCACAGCCTGGAGTTGGCGGCAGATGAGGAGACCATATTGAGGCTGAATGGGACAGCCTAAAGTTGGCAGTAGATGAGGAGACCACATAGTGGCTGAATGGCACAGCCTGGAGTTGACGGCAGTATGAGGAGAACATATAGTGGCTGAATGGCACAGCATGGAGTTGGCGGCAGATGAGGAGACCATATAGTGGCTGAATGGCACAGCCTGGAGTTGGCGGCAGCATGAGTAGAAAATATAGTGGCTTAATGGCACATCCTGGAGTTGGCGGCAGCATGAGTAGAACATATAGTGGCTGAATGGCACAGCCTGTAGTTGGCGGCAGCGTGAGTAGAACATATAGTGGCTGAATAGCACAGCCTGGAGTTGGCGGCAGATTTGACCATATAGTGGCTGAAAGGCACAGCCTTGAGTTGGCAGAAGCATGAGGAGACCATATAGTGTCTGAATGGCACAGCCTGGAGTTGGCAGAAGCATGAGGAGACCATAAGGTAGCAGAATGAGACAGCCTGGAAATGGCAGCAGCAGCAGCTTCAGGAGTACTGAATGTGACCCAGTGACATGGTGGTGCGGTGGGTAAAAAAAAGGTCTGATGCCGAGGAATGTTTGTAACTGGGAAGCAGTGCCTTAAATCTGTTTGGCACTATCCATATTTGTGAAGGGTTGGTGTGGCACCATGGTCAATCTACTCTGATGCATCAGGCATTGGTGCGTGGAAATTCTGGCTGATCCATGCCTGATTCATCTTCACAAAGGTCAGTCTCTCCACATTTTTTGTGGACAGACAAATTCTCCTTGGGGTGACTATGGCCCCCGCTTCACTAAACACCCGCTATGATGGCACACAACTGGCCAGGCAGGACAGCTTTTCCAGGGCAAACTCTGCTAGTTGCGGCCACAAATCAAGTTTGGCTGCCCAGAAGTCCAGTGGATCTTCAAGGTTTGTTGGCATGGGCATGTCAAGGTATGCCACCAACTGCTGGTTCAGGTCCTGCTCCAGGTGTATCTGCTGCTGATGAGTTGCTTCACTATGCGGGTGAAGGTACTCATCAGGTACTCATCAGCAACTGTAGACTCAGGCTGATGCTGATGGAGCTGGTACTGCTTCTGTCACACCCACCCCTCCCCAGCAGCCATTGCAGTGGAAGGGGAGAACAGAGGGCCCCAGAGTCAGATATGCAAGAGGATGGACAATGGCGCAGATAACTACGTAGGATGTCTCTGTAGTAGGTCAGTTTGTCCTCCCTCTCAGTAGGTGTAAAAAAGGCCCCAATTTTGTGGAGGTAGCGAGGGTCCAATAAGGTGGAGAGCCAGAAGTCATCCTGCTGCTGAATGGTGATAATTCGGCAGTTACTACGCAAGCAAAGGAGCATGCATCGTGCTGTTTGTGAAAGTAACTCGGAGGGAATCCCTGCCTCCATCTCCACTGCATACTGCCACGGTGTGTCTGGGTCCTCTGTCTCGCCTTCCTTATAGCTCTCTAGCTCCTCAGGCTGCTCCTCCTCTCCTGTCAGATGACTAGAAAAACTGCCCATTTTGCTACACCTAAACTGTGCTCCACTGTGCCCCTCCTGCTACTCCTTCTCCAGTCCAGCCCCCCTGGGCTCATGTGGCCATGAGATGTAAGCCCCATGTCTCCATTGCCCTGGCCAGCCATTGTTTCCAACAAGTGTTGTTGTAGGAAATGAAGCAGTGGAATAACGTTGTTCATGCCATAATCCTGGCAACTGACTAATAATGTGGCTTCCTAAAAGGGCCTGAGCAAACGGCAGGTGTCACGTATGAGCTGCCACTGGTTGACATTGAAATTAAACAGGGGAGTGCTCCTATCCCCTTGGATCATCAATAAATTGGTGATGGCTTTTCTCTGTTCGTATATTCGGTCCAACATATGGAAGGTGGAATTCCAACTTGCGGCAATGCCGCAAATCAGTCTATGTTGGGGGATACCGTTCTGACTCTGCAGCTCAAGGAGGGTGTGCTTTGCGGTGTACGAGTGGTTGAAGTGCATGCAAAGTTCCCTTCCCATTGTTAGGATGTCTTGAAAATGGGGGGGAACACTTCAGGAACCGCTTAACAACCAGATTGAACACGTGTGCCATGCACGGCGCATGGTTCAGCCTCCCTTGTCACAGCGCAGACAAGATGTTATTTCCATAGTCAGTCACCATGGCTCTCATTTCCTGTTTTCGTGGAGCAAGCCATGTTCTGATTTCTTTATGAATGACTTTTAATAGTTCCTCCCCAGTGTGACTCCGTTCGCAAGGCAAACCATGTGAAGAACAGCGTGACATCACTGTTCCCTGCACACAAGGTATGCTGAAGGGGCACTGAGACTTGTCTGTGCAGTGGAGGCTGAGGATATGTTAAAGGAAGAGGAGGTGGAGTCGTACACTGTCATAGGACCAATGGCCTGAGAGGTAGAGGAGGAAGCGGTGTGACCTGTCCAAGTTGGTGTTATGGCTGTGCAGGAACCACATTCAGCCAGTGGGCTGTAAAGGACATGTTTTGTCCCTGACCGTAGTTACAGCTACACACGTCGGCGATGCCATGCACTTTGGTACACACCGACAGGCTCAAAGATTGGCTCTCCTTCTCTTCCACAAAAGTGTGCAGGGCTGGTACTTCCTTCTTCGCAAAGAATTGAGGGCTTGGGACTCTCCACCTCGGCTCAGCACAAGCCATCAGTTCTCTGAAATGTGCAGAGTCCACTTCTTGAAAAGGGAGGGACTGCAGCACCAGCAACTTGGACAGGAGCACATTCCGCTTCTGCGCTTTTGGATGAGTGGGCGCATACTGTTGTCTCTTGGACATGGCTTCCCCGATGGATTGTTGCCTTAATGACTGACTAAACGTAAGAGGAGCAGGAGCATCTGGAGCAACAGAAGAAGGGTATTACACACAGCTCCCTTCGGCTGAGGTGGTGGAGCCTTGGCTGGCTGAAAGAGGGAGTGGCGTGTCACTGGGTGATGCAACAGGCTGGACTACTACATTGGAGCCATGGTTCTCCAAGGCTGCTTTATGGTGGCACTGCATATGTTGATGCAGGGCTGTGGTGCCAACATTGGGACCCTGGCCATGCTTCACCTTCTGCCGACACATCTTGCATGTGGCTATGTTAACCTTCTCTGGATGCTTGATGAAAAACTGCTACACCGCTGAGTATTTGATTTTCCCACCAACAGTCCGCACTGATTGAATGCTACAGCTGCCGTCTCAAGGAATCCCTGTTCCACCACCTCCCGGGAAGGTAGGCCGCCGCGAAGCAGGTGGTCACCCACGGGCACGTTTGGCTTCACTTAACCCCTTTCTGCCGGAAAAAGATGAAGTGACTGCCCGGAATATGGCTGCCGATTATATAGGGCTGTGACATCCCAGGGGTGACAGGCTGCTGATAGGCTGCATCCTGCATGTGATTCAGGGTCATCTCGCCTTCCCAGAGTTCCTTGCCCATGTCCTCACATGTTGATCCGCCATTTTAGATGTTTTGGAGCCTGGATTGCGGTAAAAGGAGTTTATTTGCGCAATATAATCGTAGCGATATTCGCATTAGTTGCAAATTGAATTTTTCATGAAATTTGTAACAAATTTGGATTCATCATATTCGATTCGCTCATCTCTAGTTTTTTCTTAGAAAATACCACATAATAAATAGAACCATCTATGCCAATAAATGGTCTGTCAGATTAGATACTTAACCTGATAACAACCATGGACGTCTATGATCGTCCAATGGCCGTTACCGGGATATGGCGCGGGCTCCCGACTCGAGCCCGCATCATAATGGCCGGCCCCCAGCTGATTCTTGTAGCTGGGGGCTGGCGTTAATAGCCGACATGCGGCGACTGCAGCGGCCGGCTATTAACCCTTTAGATCGCTGACAGCGCCGTCTAAATATGCCTGTATCCCGTCCCTGGTGGTCCAGTGGGGTGGATCGCCCTCCCGCAGCGTGATTGTGGGGGGCGATCCACTACTGAGGTAGCCTGAGGGCTTACCTCTCCTGCTGCGGCGGCTCCAGGGCTCTGAATGATACAGGCTTTATCAATCAAGCGCAGAGCAAACAGATCATTGTGGTTTTATGAAACCACAATCATCTGTATGAGGAATCTAATGATTCCTCCTAAAATTCCAATAGGGGGACTAAAAGTGTAAAAAAAAAAGTTTAAAAAAAAGTTTAAATACACACACATTAACCCCTTCCTTTTTAAAATTTTAAATCACCCCCCTTTTCCCAAATTCCATATTAAAAATATGTAACCATAATAAAGAAAAACATATGTGGTATCGCCGCGTTCGTAAATGTCCGAACTATAAAAATATATCACTAATTAAATTGCATGTCAATGGCGTACACGCAAAAAAAAATTCCAAAGTCCAAAATAGCGTATTTTTGGTCACTTTTCATACCATACAAAAAGGAATAAAAAGCGATCAAGAAGTCCAATCAAAATAAAAATGGTACTGATTAAAAATTCAGATCATGGCACAAAAAATTAGCCCTCAAGGTCAGAAAAGGACAATTTTAAATGTATAAATTTTCATGCATGTAGTTATGATTTTTTCCAGAAGTACGACGAAATCAAACCTATATAAAGAGGGTATCCTTTTAATCGTATGGATCTAGAGAAGATAAATTGTCATTTTTACCAAAAAATGTACAGCGTAGAAATAGAAGCCCCCAAAATTTACAAAATTGTGTTTTTTCTTCAATTTTGTAGCACAATGATTTTTTTTCCGTTTCACCGTAAATTTTTGTGTAAAATGACTGATGTCATTAAAAAGTAAAAATGGTGGCGCAATAATCATTGATTATCTAATTTTCTCAGTGATTTATGTAAAAACTAAGCTAAAAATGTCACCAACAATCTTTGCCTGTTGCTATAGCTTCTAATTAGAGATGAGCTAATCTGTGAAACTTTTCTTTGCCAGCTTCATTGTTGGGCACATTTCCCATTATGAAATGGTATTTCCCTTATTAAAGATCTTCAATGTTAAAAATTGGACGTGTTGTAAAGTATTTTAGCATCAAGTGTTTTATACATTGAAAATGTGGCCTTTCAGAGAAAAATGCAAACCAAAGTTTTAATCATCTCTACTTCTGATATACTTAAAAATAAGTATGTTACATAGATTGCAGGAAGAAACCTGACCATAAAAGGTTAACGGACCTTAACATGTATAGTTTGGAAGAAAGACTAAGAGTCGGGCAGGTGAATTACATTTCTGGATCAATGATCCATCTTTAACCTGTTAAGGACCAAGGGCATACAGGTACACTCCAGTACTCCAGTGGAAAAAAAAAAATTCAACTGATACCAGAAAGTTATACAGACTTGTAAATTTCTTCTATAAATAATATCTTTGCCCTTCCAGTTTTAGCAGCTGTATGCTACAGAGGAAATTCTTTTCTTTTTGAATTTCTTTTTTGTCTTGTCCACAGTGCTCTCTGCTTACACATTTGTCTGTGTCAGGAACTGTCCAGAGCAGCATAGGTTTGCAATGGGGATTTTCTCCTGCTCTGGACAGTTCCTGATACGGGCATCAAGTGTCAGCAGAGAGCACTGTGGACAAGACAAAAAAGAGTAAAAAAAAGAAAAGAATTTTCTCTGTAGCATACCGCTGCTAAAAAGTACTGGAGGGGGAATGATTTTTTTTATAGAAATCATTTACAAATCTGTTTAACTTGATGTTTAAGTTGATGTTAAAAAAAAATGTTTTACACCGGAGTACCCCTTTAACCTCTTAAGGACCCAGGGCATATGGATATGCCCTCACATCCTGGGCTTTAAGGACCCAGGGCATATCCATACGCCCTGGCGTTTTCCGGTCTCTGCCACGCGCCGGGCAGAGATCGGAACTGGATGCCTGCTGAAATCCTTCAGCAGGCATCCAGGGCAAACGCTGAGGGGGGCCATGTAGGCCCCCCATGTTGGTGATCGCCGCAAATCGCAAGGGAAATTGCCCTTGCGATATGCGGCGATACCGGGCTGATCGGGTCTCTGGGACCCGACTGCCCGGAAATTTTGCATGATCCTGGCTGTCACAGACTGCCAGGACCATGCTAATGTACAGGAGCGAGGTGGCAAGCCTGCCACCTCCTACGATCCCCTGCGATCTGTCGGTTAGTTAACCGACCAATCGCAAGGGGGTGCGGTTACTTCCTCCCGTCCTGCCCGGCCCCTGAAAGTCCGGAGAGGACGGGAGGAAGACCGGAGGACGCGGCGGGGGACGGGGGAGTGCTGGGGACCGGCCCCGGTACTTACCTCGTCCCTGAAGACCTGGATCCTGGTGGCGGAGACGGCGGCGGCGACAGGTGAGTGGATCTTCAGCCGCGGTCGGGCCCTTTACAGCAATGCACGTCGCCGTAAAGCGACATGCATTGCTGTAATGGGACCATGTAAACTACAACTCCCAGCATGCCCAGACAGCCCTTGGCGTCTGGGCATGCTGGGAGTTGCAGTTTTGCAACATATGGAGGTCCACAGTTTGGAGACCACTGTGCCCTTCCAGATGTTGCAAAACTACACATCCTCAGCATGCCCTAACTGTCCAGGAATGCTGGGAGTTGTAGTTCTGTAACATCTGGCCCTTCATATGTTGCAGAACTACAACTCCCAGCATGCCTGGACAGTTTTGGCATACTGGGAGTTGTAGTTTTGCAACATCTGGAAGGGCACAGATTGGGAACCACTGTATTAGTGGTCTGCAAACTGTAGTCCTCCAGATGTTGCAAAACTACAACTCCAAGCATGCTGGGAGTTGTAGTTCGGCAACATCTGGCTCTAAAGATGTTGCCAACTACTACTCCCAGCATGCTTGAGAATGCTGAGAGTTGTGGTTTTGCAACAACTGGAGGCACACTGGTTGGGAAACATTGTCTGTTTCCTAACTCAGTGTTTCCCAACCCGTGTGCCTCCAGCTGTTGCAAAACTATAACTACCAGCATGCACTGATAGACTGTGCATGCTGGGAGTTGTAGTTTTGCAACAGCTGGAGCCCCCCCCCCTGTGAATGTACAGGATGCATTCACATGGGCAGGGGGCTTATAGTGAGTATCAGGCTGCAAGTTTGCGATGCAGCAAATTTTGCGCGGCAGCTCAAACTCGCTGTAACCCCCCGCCCGTGTGACTGTACCCTAAAAACACTACACTACACTAGACTAACATAAAATAAAAAGTAAAAAACACTACATATACACATACCCCTACACAGCCCCCCTCCCCAATAAAAATGGAAAACGTCTGGTACGCCACTCTTTCCAAAATGGAGCCTCCAGCTGTTGCAAAACAACAACTCCCAGTATTGCTGGACAGCCGTTGACTGTCCAAGCATGCTGGGAGTTTTGCAACAGCTGGAGGCACCCTGTTTGGGAATTACTGGCGTAGAATACCCCAATGTCCACCCCTATGCAAATCCCTAATTCAGTGGCCCCCTCAAATGCGCATGGCGCTCTTACTTTGGAGCCCTGTCGTATTTCAAGGCAACAGTTTAGGGTCACATATGGGGTATCGCTGTACTCGGGAGAAATTGCCTAACAAATTTTGGGGGGCTTTTTCTCCTTTCACCCCTTATGAAAAGGTGAAATTGGGGTCTACACCAGCATGTTAGTGTAAAAAAATAAATTTTTTACACTAACATGCTGGGGTTGCCCTATACTTTTCATTTTGACAAGAGGTAAAAGGGAAAAAAGCCCCCCAAAATTTGTAATGCAACTTCTCCCGACTACGGAGATACCCCATATGTGGGCGCAAAGTACTCTGGGGGTGCATAACAAGGCCCAGAAGGGAGAGTGCACCATGTACATTTGAGGTGATTTGCACAGGGGTGGCTGATTGTCACAGCGGTTTTGACAAACGCAAAAAAAAAAAAAAACACATGTGACCCCATTTTGGAAACTACACCCCTCACGGAATGTAATAAGGGGTGCAGTGAGAATTTACACCCCACAGGTGTCTGACAGATCTTTGGAACAGTGGGCTGTGCAAATTAAAAATGTTGTACAGACCACTGTTCCAAAGATCTGACAGACACCAGTGGGGGTAAATGCTCACTGTACCCCTTGTTACGTTCCTCAAGGGGTCTAGTTTCCAAAATGGTATGCCATGTGGGGGTTATTTTGCTGTCCTGGCACCATTGGGGCTTCCTAAATGCGACATCCCCCCCGAGCAAAATTTGCTCTCAAAAAGACAAATATGACTCCTTCTCTTCTGAGCATTGTAGTTCGCTCGTAGTGCACTTCAGGTCAACTTATGGGGTACCTCCATACTCAGAAGAGATGGGGTTACAAATTTTGGGGGGTATTTTCTGCTATTAACCCTTGCAAAAATGTGAAATTTGGGGGGAAACACACCTTTTAGTGATTTTTTTTTTTACGTATGCAAAAGTTGTGAAACCCCTGTGGGGTATTAAGGCTCACTTTATTTCTTGTTACGTTCCTCAAGGTGTCTAGTTTCCAAGATGGTATGCCATGTGTTTTTTTTTTGCTATCCTGGCACCATAGGGGCTTTCTAAATGCGACATGCCCCCTAAATACATTTTCTCCTTTTACCCCTCGTAAAAATTCGAAAATTGGGTCTACAAGAACATGCGATTGTAAAAAATGGAGATTGTGAATTTTCTCCTTCACTTTCCTGCTATTCCTGTGAAACACCTAAAGGGTTAAAAGGCTGACCGAATATCATTTTGTATACTTTGGGGGGTGCAGTTTTTATAATGTTGTCATTTGTGGGTTATTTCTAAGATGAAGATCCTTCAAATCCACTTTAAACCTGAACTGGTCCCTGAAAAATAGTGACTTTGGAAATTTTGTGAAAAATTGGAAAATTGCTGCTGAACTTTGAAGCCCTCTGGTGTCTTCCAAAAGTAAAAACTTGTCAATTTTATGATGCAAAAATAAAGTAGACATATTGTATATGTGAAAAAATTATTAAAATATTTTGAATATCCATTTTCCTTACAAACAGAGAGTTTCAAAGTTAGAAAAATGCAAAATTTTCAAATTTTTCATAAAATTTTCTAATTTTTCACCAACAAAGGATGCAAGTTACAATTTTTTTTTACCACTATGTTAAAGTAGAATATGTCACGAAAAAACAATCTCGGAATCAGAATGATAACTAAAATCATTCCAGAGTTATTAATGTTTAAAGTGACAGTGGTCAGATGTTCAAAAAATGGCTGGGTCCTAAGGTGTAAAATGGCTG